>NW_026782757.1:0-252146 GCF_031769215.1 Ylistrum balloti | reverse complement strand
AGGCAATATTAGGCCCGTTTAGATAAGGCAATATTATGCCCGTTAAATAAGACAATATTAGGCCCGTTTAGATAAGACAATATTAGGCCTGTTAGGAAAAGGCAATATTAGGCCCGTTTAGATAAGGCAATATTAGGCCCGTTTAGATAAGGCAATATTAGGCCCGTTTAGATAAGACAATATTAGGCCCGTTTAGATAAGGCAATATTAGGCCCGTTTAGATAAGACAATATTAGGCCTGTTTAGATAAGGCAAGACTAGGCCTGTTTAGATAAGACAATATTAAGCCCGTTAGGAAAAGGCAATATTAGGCCCGTTTAGATGAGGCAATATTAGGCCTGTTAGGAAAAGGCAATATTAGGCCCGTTTAGATAAGGTAATATTAGGCCCGTTTAGATAAGACAATATTAGGCCCGTTTAGATAAGGCAATATTAGGCCCGTTTAGATAAGACAATATTAGGCCCGTTTAGATAAGACAATATTAGGCCCGTTTAGATAAGGCAATATTAGGCCCGTTTAGATAAGGCAATATTAGGCCCGTTTAGATAAGGCAATATTAGGCCCGTTTAGATAAGACAATATTAGGCCCGTTTAGATAAGGCAATATTAGGCCCGTTTAGATAAGACAATATTAGGCCCGTTTAGATAAGGCAATATTAGGCCCGTTTAGATAAGACAATATTAGGCCCGTTTAGATAAGACAATATAAGGCCCGTTTAGATAAGGCAATATTAGGCCCGTTTAGATAAGACAATATTAGGCCCGTTTAGATAAGGCAATATTAGGCCCGTTTAGATAAGGCAATATTAGGCCCGTTTAGATAAGGCAATATTAGGCCCGTTTAGATAAGGCAATATTAGGCCCGTTTAGATAAGGCAATATTAGGCCCGTTTAGATAAGACAATATTAGGCCCGTTTAGATAAGACAATATTAGGCCCGTTTAGATAAGGCAATATTAGGCCCGTTTAGATAAGACAATATTAGGCCCGTTTAGATAAGACAATATTAGGCCCGTTTAGATAAGACAATATAAGGCCCGTTTAGATAAGGCAATATTAGGCCCGTTTAGATAAGACAATATTAGGCCCGTTCTAGATAAGGCAATATTAGGCCCGTTTAGATAGGACAATATTAGGCCTGTTTAGATTAGGCAATATTAGGCCCGTTTAGATAAGGCAATATCATGCCTGTTTAGATAAGGCAATATTAGGCCCGTTTAGATAAGACAATATTATGCCCGTTTAGATAAGACAATATCAGGCCTTTTTAGATAATACAATATTAGGCCCCGTTTAGAAAAGGTACTATTAAGTCCGTTTAGATAAGGCAATATTAGGCCCGTTTAGATAAGACAATATTATGCCCGTTTAGATAAGACAATATCAGGCCTGTTTAGAAAAGGCAATATTAGGCCCGTTTAGATAAGACAATATTAGGCCCATTTAGATAAGACAATATTATGCCCGTTTAGATAAGACAATATAAGGCCCGTTTAGATAAGGCAATATTAGGCCCGTTTAGATAAGGCAATATTAGGCCCGTTTAGATAAGGTAATATTAGGCCCGTTTAGATTAGATTAGGCCCGTTTAGATAAGGCAATATTAGATAAGACCCGTTTAGATAAGGCAATATTAGGCCAGGCCTGTTTGGATAAGGCAATATTAGGCCTGTTTAGATAAGGCAATATTAGGCCCGTTTAGATAAGGCAATATTAGGCCCGTTTAGATAAGACAATATTAGGCCCGTTTAGATAAGGCAATATTAGGCCCGTTTAGATAAGGCAATATTATGCCCGTTTAGATAAGACAATATTATGCCCGTTTAGATAAGACAATATTAGGCCTGTTAGGAAAAGGCAATATTAGGCCCGTTTAGATGAGGCAATATTAGGCCCGTTTAGATAAGGCAATATTAGGCCCGTTTAGATAAGACAATATAAGGCCCGTTTAGATAAGGCAATATTATGCCCGTTTAGATAAGACAATATTAGGCCCGTTTAGATTAGACAATATAAGGCCCGTTTAGATAAGGCAATATTAGGCCCGTTTAGATAAGACAATATTAGGCCCGTTTAGATAAGACAATATTAGGCCCGTTTAGATAAGGCAATATTAGGCCCATTTAGATGAGGCAATATTAGGCCCGTTTCGATAAGGCAATATTATGCCCGTTTAGATAAGACAATATAAGGTCCGTTTTGATAAGACAATATTAGGCCCGTTTAGATAAGACAATATTAGGCCCGTTTAGACAAGACAATATTAGGCCCGTTTAGATAGATAAGACAATATTAGGCCCGTTTAGATAAGGCAATATTAGGCCCGTTTAGATAAGACAATATTATGCCCGTTTAGATAAGACAATATTAGGCCCGTTTAAATAAGGCAATATTAGGCCCGTTTAGATAAGACAATATTAGGCCCGTTTAGATAAGACAATATAAGGCCCGTTTTAGATAAGGCAATATTAGGCCCGTTTAAATTATTAGAGATAAGACAATATTAGGCCCGTTTAGATAAGGCAATATTAGGCCCGTTTAGATAAGGCAATATTAGGCCTGTTTAGATAAGACCTAAGACAATATTAGGCCCGTTTAGATAAGGCAATATTAGGCCTGTTTAGATAAGGCAATATTAGGCCTGTTTAGATAAGGCAATATTAGGCCCGTTTAGATAAGACAATATTAGGCCCGTTTAGATAAGACAATATTAGGCCCGTTTAGATAAGGCAATATTAGGCCCGTTTAGATAAGACAATATTAGGCCCGTTTAGATAAGGCAATATTAGGCCCGTTTAGATAAGGCAATATTAGGCCCGTTTAGATAAGGCAATATTAGGCCCGTTTAGATAAGACAATATTAGGCCTGTTAGGAAAAGGCAATATTAGGCCCGTATAGATGAGGCAATATTAGGCCCGTTTAGATAAGGCAATATTATGCCCGTTAAATAAGACAATATTAGGCCCGTTTAGATAAGACAATATTAGGCCTGTTTAGATAAGGCAATATTAGGCCCGTTTAGATAAGACAATATTAGGCCCGTTTAGATAAGTCAATATTAGGCCCGTTTAGATAAGGCAATATTAGGCCCGTTTAGATAAGGCAATATTAGGCCCGTTTAGATAAGGCAATATTAGGCCCGTTTAGATAAGGCAATATTAGGCCCGTTTAGATAAGGCAATATTAGGCCCGTTTAGATAAGGTAATATTAGGCCCGTTTAGATTAGACAATATTAGGCCCGTTTAGATAAGGCAATATTAGGCCCGTTTAGATAAGACAATATTAGGCCCGTTTAGATAAGACAATATTAGGCCCGTTTAGATAAGGCAATATTAGGCCCGTTTAGATAAGACAATATTAGGCCCGTTTAGATAAGACAATATTAGAGATAAGGCAATATTAGGCCCGTTTAGATAAGACAATATTAGGCCTGTTTAGATAAGGGCCCGTTTAGATAAGGCAATATTAGGCCCGTTTAGATAAGGCAATATTAGGCCCGTTTAGATAAGACAATATTAGGCCCGTTTAGATAAGACAATATAAGGCCCGTTTAGATAAGACAATATTAGGCCCGTTTAGATAAGGCAATATTAGGCCCGTTTAGATAAGGCAATATTAGGCCCGTTTAGATAAGGTAATATTAGGTCTGTTTTGATAAGACAACATTAGGCCCGTTCAGATAAGGCAATATTAGGCCCGTTAGGATAACGCAGTATTATGCCCGATTAGATAAGACAATATTAGGCCCGTTTAGATAAGGCAATATTAGGCCCGTTTAGATAAGGCAATATTAGGCCCGTTTAGATAAGGCAATATTAGGCCCGTTTAGATAAGGCAATATTAGGCCTGTTTAGATAAGGCAATATTAGGCCCGTTTAGATAAGGCAAGACTAGGCCTGTTTAGATAAGACAATATTAGGCCCATTTAGATAAGACAATATTATGCCCGTTTAGATAAGACAATATTAGGCCCGTTTAGATAAGGCAATATTAGGCCTGTTTAGATAAGGCAAGACTAGGCCTGTTTAGATAAGACAATATATTAGGCCCGTTTAGATAAGGCAATATTAGTCCCGTTTAGATAAGACAATATTAGGCCCGTTTAGATAAGACAATATTAGGCCCGTTTAGACAAGACAATATTAGGCCCGTTTAAATAAGGCAATATTAGGCCCGATAGGATAAGGCAATATTAGGCCCGTTTAGATAAGGCAATATTAGGCCCGTTTAGATAAGGCAATATTAGGCCCGTTTAGATAAGGCAATATTAGGCCCGTTTAGATAAGACAATATTATGCCCGTTTAGATAAGGCAATATTAGGATAAGGCAATATTAGGCCCGTTTAGATAAGGCAATATTAGGCCCGTTTAGATAAGGCAATATTAGGCCCGTTTAGATAAGACAATATAAGGCCCGTTTAGATAAGGCAATATTAGGCCCGTTTAGATAAGGCAATATTAGGCCCGTTTAGATAAGGTAATATTAGGCCCGTTTAGATTAGACAATTTAGATAAGACAATATTAGGCCCGTTTAGATAAGGCAATATTAGGCCCGTTTAGATAAGGCAATATTAGGCCCGTTTAGATAAGAATATTAGGCCCGTTTAGATAAGGCAATATTAGGCCCGTTTAGATAAGGTAATATTATTATGGCCCGTTTAGATAAGACAATATTAGGCCCGTTTAGATAAGACAATATTAGGCCCGTTTAGATAAGACAATATTAGGCCCGTTTAGATAATAAGGCAATATTAGGCCCGTTTAGATAAGGCAATATTAGGCCCGTTTAGATAAGGCAATATTAGGCCCGTTTAGATAAGATAAGACAATATTAGCAATATTAGGCCCGTTTAGATAAGGCAATATTAGGCCCGTTTAGATAAGGCAATATTAGGCCCGTTTAGATAAGGCAATATTAGGCCCGTTTAGATAAGGCAATATTAGGCCCGTTTAGATAAGACAATATTAGGCCTGTTAGGAAAAGGCAATATTAGGCCCGTTTAGATAAGGTAATATTAGGCCCGTTTAGATAAGACAATATTAGGCCCGTTTAGATAAGGCAATATTAGGCCCGTTTAGATAAGACAATATTAGGCCCCTTTAGATAAGACAATATTAGGCCTGTTGGGAAAAGGCAATATTAGGCCCGTTAAATAAGACAATATTAGGCCCGTTTAGATAAGACAATATTAGGCCCGTTTAGATAAGGCAATATTAGGCCCGTTTAGATAAGACAATATTAGGCCCGTTTAGATAAGACAATATTAGGCCTGTTTAGATAAGGCAATATTAGGCCCGTTTAGATAAGACAATATTAGGCCCGTTTAGATATTAGGCCCGTTTAGATAAGGCAATATTAGGCCTGTTTAGATAAGACAATATTAGGCCCGTTTAGATAAGACAATATTAGGCCTGTTTAGATAAGGCAATATTAGGCCCGTTTAGATAAGGCAATATTAGGCCTGTTTAGATAAGGCAATATTAGGCCCGTTTAGATAAGACAATATTAGGCCTGTTTAGATAAGACAATATTAGGCCTGTTTAGATAAGGCAATATTAGGCCCGTTTAGATAAGACAATATTAGGCCTGTTTAGATAAGGCAAGACTAGGCCTGTTTAGATAAGACAATATTAAGCCCGTTTAGATAAGACAATATTAGGCCTGTTTAGATAAGGCAATACTAGGCCATTGGTTCCATTGTCCCACAACAAACTTGTATCATTAAAAGATATACAAGACAGAGACACTATTCCAGCCTTATCTGATGATATTAGGAGAATTGCAGCCAGCTTCCCGCTCTATTTTTAATATTATTTTATGTAACATATTTAGGGGTATTATTCAAGACTTTGATTCCAGTTGAACGAACATGACCAGACATCGAACAAATGAAATTCAATCCTGAGAGCGTATAATCTGAAATCAACAAGCTATGAAAAATTTCACAAATTTCCAATATTATATATATATACATTTATCGCGTCCTTGAATGCCAACTGTGAATAAACATAAAATTTATGATCACTTATTTTCAGCGTTACTGATTATAAGTTTTCAATAGTCTAAGGGAGACAACTCACATAAAAATGTATAAACTATATTGATAACTACAGTCTTGTATTATATTTTTACTTTATATCTGATGAAGTTTGATGTTGGTTTCTCACATTACCTTTAAATCAGTATCTTATAATCATATCAATCTAGAACATTGATTTATGATATTTTTAAATAATAACAAACGTTTCCTTCTATGAGTAAATTGACGGCTGTGTTACTTTTAGTGGTATTGAATGTCATCACCACTGACATGGCACCTCCTGTGGTTCTGTAATTACTACATCCGGTGTGGTACTTCTAATGGTATAGAATGTCACCACCGCTCACATGGCACCTCCCGTGGTTCTGTAATTACCACGTCTGGTGTGGTACTTCTAGTGGTACAGAATGTGACTACCACTCACATGGCACTTCCTGTGGTTCTGTAATAACCACATCTGGTGTGGTACTTCTAGTGGTACAGAATGTGACCACCACTCATATGGCACCTCCCGTGGTTCTGTAATTACCACATCTGGTGTGGTACTTCTAGTGGTATAGAATGTCACCACCACTCACATGACGCCACCTGTGATTCTGTAATTACCACATCTGGTGTGGTACTTCAAGTCGTATCGAATGTCACCACCGCTCACATGGCACCTCCCGTGGCTCTGTAATTACCACACCTGGTGTGGTACTTCTAGTGGTATAGAATGTCACCACCACTCACATGACGCCACCTGTGATTCTGTAATTACCACTTCTGGTGTTGTACTTCTAGTCGTATCGAATGTCACCACCAGACATGGCACCTCCTGTGGTTCTGTAATTTCCATATCTGGTGTGGTACTTCAAATGGTATCGAATATCACCAACTCTGACATGGCACCGCCTGTGCTTCTGTAATTACCACATCTGGTTTGGAATTTCAAGTGGTATCGAATATCACCACCACTCACATGGCTTCTCCTGTGGTTCTGTAATTACCACATCTGGTGTGGTTCATCTAGTCGTATCGAATGTCACCACTCACATGGCACCTCCTGTGGTTCTGTAATTACCACATCTGGTGTGGTACATCTAGTCGTATCGAATGTCACCACTCACATGGCACCTCCTGTGGTACTGCAATTACCACTTCTGGTGTGGTACTTCTAATGGTATAGAATGTCACCACCGCTCACATGGCACCTCCCGTGGTTCTGTAATTATCACATCTGGTGTGGTACTTCTAGTGGTATCACATGCCACCACAATTCACATGGCACCTCCTGTGGTTCTGTAATTACCACATCTGGTGTGGTACTTCTCGTGGTATCGAATGTCACCACCACTCACATGGCACCTCCTGTGGTTCTGTAATTACCACATCTGGTGTGGTACTTCTAGTCGTATCGAAAGTCACCATCACTCACATGGCACCTCCTGTGGTTCTGTAATTACCACATCTGGTGTGGTACTTCTAATGGTATAGAATGTCACCACCATTCACATGACACCTCCTGTGGTTCTGTAATTACCACATCTGGTGTGGTACTTCTAGTCGTATCGAATGTCACCACCATTCACATGGCACCTCCCGTGGTTCTGTAATTACCACATCCGGTGTGGTACCTCTAATGGTATCGAATGTCACTATCTCTGGCGTGGCATCTCTAACACTTTATGAACAACTTCTTGTGCTTAACTTTCCCGTTCGTTCTCCAGATCATCAGATGAAGAGAAAACCAGCCAGTAATTGGACAATTTTCTCTGTCGTAAGTTATGTATTTCCATCATAATGTGTTCCATACATAATGACGTCATAGGTTTGTGACATGACTTGACTAAACTCGATGGCACAAACTAGTAAAAGGAGGCAACATCAAGCTATATGTGAGCTGTATCTCCCCCTATATAACCTATCTTATACACTTGATAAGAAGTATGTACACTACCATCGTTTGTGTAAATATGATGAGATCTAGATATTAAGATTTATTTTTAAGATAGCATGTTGTCCAACTAGATATTGTGATTGCCAGCAGCCACAGGGATGTTTCCCCTCAGGATTCATTCCTATTTTAGTGAGCAAGTCAAGAATTACATATCCATACCAAATTTCATCCCACCCATCTTACATTTTATCCAATCACAAGCATTAGTTTCATTGCTATAGACACCATTTCAGAAGATATTATCCACGCAAATTCTTTTGCAAAATTTCCTTAGAAATCAGCTGCGAACCTTCTTTATTGTAAGAAACCATAACAAAAATGTTTAATACCAACCACATGACCTTTGACCTGTGAACCGTAAGAGCGATTCCACGCAACTTCTGGTCACAAGTAACATGTAAACAAAGCTTGGATATGAATGTACAATCAACACAGACAAGACTTGCAATATCTTGATAAAACCCTCGACACTTGAAAAATAAAATCTTTGGTTCTGTCCACACGATCAAAATGTGTACCAAATATGGTCATGATAGGCCCATATGAACATCAGTTATGGAAACCAAAGTGGACAACACGTGATAGAACAAAACAATATGCACCTGCACTAACATGAGGGACACATACACAAGTACATAGTTTATAGTGGTACTAATACCGTCTTGGGGATGAAATCAGAAACAAGAAATCCCAGAAGGACCCACCATTGGTTGAGCTTTATTTGTTCTATAGAAAGTTGGATATTTTCTCTTCTCTTTTGGGTTTAATCTTCATGTATTGAAATTTGAACATTCGTTTGCAGAAATTGCGATAATAACCTTTACCTACCAAACTTAGATGGTTACCTAGAATCTATTTTGTTTTTCTGGTCAGTCACAAAATGAAACAGGCACACGTACAAATAGGGAGTAAGGTGAACCTACAAATGAAAGGTGGGGTCAACATATACGGCAATTTAACATTAGCGTCGGCCCCCACTTGGAATTTCAAATATGATAACCATAAACAGATATGGGTATCAGAAGCTTATATACGGAAACGTTAGTCTCGGAATTGATTTCTTATAGAATGGGAGCTCCTTGACTAGCACCTTGGTGGATGTTAAAGCAGCTGTTATGTAATTCCTTTAGTGCATTATTATGAGGCAATTCCAATAATACTATGTCATTAATGTGTACATATTGTACCAACCAACATTTTGTTACCACATATTACACTTACTTCAGGAGAAACGTTTCTCTTATATTGAAAAATGCAGCAAAATATCATATAAAAGCTATTATTTTTGAGAAAAGTACTGTTTTGGACACTTCAATTTTCGTGTTTCAGAAACCAGTCTATTTTTCATACTTGCTTTAAAGTTGGTCACAGATGATATCTTTCAAAATGAGGATTCTTGGAAAAACCGAAAACCGGCAAATTTGTCATTTTACAAGAAACACTGAATTTTTTTTTCATTTTCGTTAAATAGTGACAGCTTAATAACCAAAAGTTTGTATGTCTTGCTATTTGACAAGGTGGTTGTTCTTGTCAATTTGTATCAGTTTGGTGAGCATTGCTGAACTTGACCTGTGTTCAAGGTCACATAAATGAAATTTGTTAAAATAAAGACATTTTTGTGCAAGTTTCACAATCTGAAGATTTAGTTAGCAGCTTTATACAAATCTTTTGATGAAGGTTAATAAAGTGATCTTATTAGATAGATTATGTACAGCAATAGTGACGGGTTTTGCCTTTGTCAGTTCCGATCTATAATTTGTGGCACTTTGAGAAGCTACTAAGAGATAGAACAGTTGCAGTTTGCAGCACATTACATTGCGTTTTAGTATAGCAGAACTGCTCAAGTGATTGCTTGTTTGAACTTGAGAGTTGCATGGACTGGGTAAGTTTGATCTTGATGCTCAACATAGCCCGGGAAACACAAAATGCCCGCAGCATGTGCACACATTCCAACGGTTCGCTTGCCCGCTGGACAGACACAGTAGTAATCTTTCACAGTGTCATCTCGATCATTTCTGTCAAACTTAATGCAAACATTGTATTTTGACTGTGATTTGTGCCTTGAATGGATTCGGCCTCGGAGAAGATTTTCATCATGCTGATAGACCCAAACTTCAAAGTCTCCAGCAGGAGTCCGATGCTCAGAAGTATATCTGGGTGCTACTTTCCACTGGTATGATCCGCAGGTTACTGTTTGTACATATTCCAGTACTGGCAACTCTATTGAAATGGAATCAAGTTTCACCCAGTTGGCCTTGTTGCGCCTAGAAAGGTCAGGTTCATCTGCAATCCTTGAGGTCAAGGTGTTGGTCACAGCCAAACGGGATTGCATTCGCTCAGCAAGGCGACGGTCCCTCAAGTCCCTCTCTGGTGTAGAACACACAGCATTCAAGGAAGCAGTATCTACTTTAACCAGTTCCTCTCTGACACTAAGGAAGTAGTTTGAGCTGAGTTGTTCTCTGAACAGTTTCCACTGTTTCAGTCGACTATGGTAGCTCTCCACAACCCATATTGACTTAGTACACTGGCGGTCCTCCTTGGCAGTAAGTGTATCATGCTGTGTCTGATAGGATAGGAAGGCATGTACTCAGAAAGCCTTGACCCTCGCAACAGCTCCAACACATACCTTAACCCCCGGTCAACAATCACATTGTCATCTTCACTGAGCCACAATGTCAGGTTCCCAACTGTTCCAATATTTGTTGTCAAGATATTTGCATCATTTTCATAAAAAGGCCCAATAGTGTCTAGTATATAACCATCTGGAAAGACAATTCCTCATGAATGTAACATAGTTGCACTTCTTTTGCCTACCGTATGAAGATCTTTGAGGGGGTGATCAGCACTTTTTTGGACACAAATATATGTACCATCAAGGATTAGTTACTTTGTCCCCGTAGAAACATATTGAAGAGTTGTGGCACTTCGCGTCCTCGCGGGTAATGAGGAGCAAATGCTATGGATTTGCTGCATTTGTTCAAGTGTGTAACCAGTCCATGCCTTGAATATTCTTCATTTCTGAGATGGTCTACAAATATGCCTGTGTTGGAGTACCAGCAGAAAGGAAATGGCTTAGTTCAAGAAGGTCATTGATAACCTGATTAGCTCTTTCTTAAAGATGAAGAGCTAACGGTTCCCTTGTTTGCTGATCTAGTGGCAAGAAGGATTCAGAAAGTCATCAATTACATGGTCATTGCAAACACGAGCATCAGGGGGACACCATAGAAAATGGAAAAAAATAAA
Organism: Ylistrum balloti; assembly: GCF_031769215.1. Lineage (NCBI taxonomy): Eukaryota > Metazoa > Mollusca > Bivalvia > Pectinida > Pectinidae > Ylistrum > Ylistrum balloti. The sequence goes on along the minus strand of NW_026782757.1, from coordinate 240,919 downwards.
GTTTGTCCTGGCATGCCGGGGTATAGTGAATAGCCCAGTGCCCTCTTTTCTACATATGACACATATTTTATATGAATTGCCACCATAAGATAATTTCTCAACAGAGATTAGCGGTAGTTGGTTGGATGATATGAAATAAGTGTAAGCATCATCTGCGTCATTCGCCAGGTCATCTGAAGTGCTCATACCAGAAGGTTCATACAATTTAGACGGCAATGGCCTTTGCTTGAGGTACCGTTTGTAGCACTTTACACATAATATGCTTTCTTCTGTTATGCTAATGATCTCAGCAGTCAGCAGCTGGTGCAGCCAGTTATACTGTGGTAAATATACATGTCTTACTTGAGCTCAGGCTCCCTGAGATAAATCTTTCAACCTGCTTTTGCAACCACGACCTATGCACACGTCCTACAGTAATTTGAATTTAATACAGATTGTCTGACATGTGTAACATTGTCTATGTAATTGTCTATAGATACGTAGCAAAAGTGGTATGAATACTTTACAGTAATACCTTTATATGTTTCAGGAAATTAACATACTTGCACATTCAGATGTCAGACAAGATTATCATTTCTGGCCTCATTTATTAATTATTAATTAGAATATCTAACTAACTTATATCCAATATTGTTAGGTTTAATGATAAACGAAGAAAAGTGGAATGACGATAACATGTTATCAGTAATACTGATAACCATTGATAAGTTTTTTAATACAAACTAAACTGTCAGTTGTTCTTTAGAGGAAAGCTTTCTAGTGCAGAAAACACCATTTAAAGTTCTACCTACTGAATTTAGGTACTACACAAAACTGGAAAATATAGCAGTATTTGGCACAAAAACAGCTAAAATTAAATCTTCATGATTATGGCAAATTATGCAATAAGCATGTTTAAATTGCTAAAAATACATCTGACCTGTTTTGAAATCACTTAAAATTTATTCAATAGACAGCATATATACGTAGAACGTTTTTAAAGAAGTATGAAATATAGACTGAGATTGCAACTATACAAAATGAACTTGACAAACTTTGATATATTCTTAAAATTCATAAAATCAAAGTTATCAATATGCTTACATTTTTTATGCCAATATAACGTGTGGTATCAAAATCACGAACATTTTATGTACTTTAGGCTGGTATATTAATATTTTCATTTAAAATTTAATGTAGCAAGTATTTGTCATTATGTCAGGGTACCTTTGCACTCAACCTGGTGTTATACAAGGAGGTCCAGTATGACTATAAGTAGTTATAATGACTAATCATGTATCTACATATGGCGAAAAAATAATAGAAATCAATGTGGGGGCCAAATGTTGACCCCACTTTAGAGAGATATCCATCAAGACCTCGTGAAATAGCCATAACAAACTTTCAATGTCAAATTCCAAGATGGCCACCTTTCGGCCATTTTGTTTTTCTGATCAAACCCACAATCAAATCGGAACAACTAAAAATAAAGGGGAACTTACAAATGTAATTGGAGAAAGATCCATCCAGAACTTCTCAAGAAATAGCAAAAACAAATATTGTTTAAGGCCAGATGGACAAGGACAGAGAGCGATAGGAATAGCCAAACATCATCTGACGGTGGACTAAAATTGATGGATGGACAACAGACCACAACATATGGCAATTGGAATGAATTGCAATTGGTTGGCAGATATATCTGTAAATAAATCATGAAATATGCTGCACTGTGACAAAACTGAAGGTTGTACTATCCATGTAAGTAAGCTAAAGGTTAAAGGTCAACATTCAGAGAAACAAAAAGCTTTACTCAAATATATATATTCTACTTTTTTATTGTTTGATAAAGTACAATAGCAATTAAGTTAGATACAAACCACAGCGATGTCAAAATCTGATACCCTGAAAGCAATGCTTTCCATCCTGTAATAAGAATATAGTAAACACCAATATATCTCAGACAGTAAGTTTACGTGTTTCTCTAAATTAAATGATTAAAGACAGTCCACTTCATCAACCACAAACTCATCCAGAAAATGCTTTACATACATGATACATTACAATGAATTTATACTAATATTTTGTAAATTGTTAATGATGAGTCATCACAACAATAAAACTACAGTAATACTGCTGATCACCCGAAAGATTCTTTTATCAAATCAGATTGATATGATGAGTTAATACCATAAAAACTGAATTATTTCACTATGTACAGTAGAGAAACATAATGATCCTACACCAGATTAATTAGGACCAGATTCGTTAATATAGTTTCAATATGGTTGATATCGCAGTTTTTTGACTGCCTTCATCATTTCATAAAGCCAATCTTCAAGTTTAAACTGAGTTTAGTGAATGCCTGTTCTTAAATAGAATCAGCATTTCAGATCAAATACACAAGACATGAGAAAATATTGGCACACAAAATTTTAAAGATCCGAATCAACTTTTACAGTAAATCCATTACAAACAGACTAATGTTAATCCTTCTACTTAATATATATGGTGTTGAGGGCTGAATTGATTTCAACTCAGTCACATGACATCTTTCAATGTGCCAATATTTAGAAATGATGTATCTTTATCACTGAAGTGTAGTTGTGCTGGAACCATGACCGCTCATTCAGTGGAGCATGACAGCCTCAGTAAACAGTGTTATTACATGTGTACAGAATGCCAACACCAGTGTACAAGGTTAACACAGAGTTTTAAAACTTCAGTTTCTTGAAACAGACTTCATTCAAAAATTTACATGATTTAAAATCTATTTTTTTCAACTATCAAAAATTATGGAAACTTTTACCAAAATGATAATGGACAATTTATGTTACACATCAATTTTAGTATTGTTGTTCATAATCTTACTGAGGAATATAAAATATTGAAAATAAATTTTCTAAAATAACTTCTCAAAATAGGGTAAAGTGATTTATGATGTAGAATTCAATAAACTTAATATTCATTTCTTATACTTCATTAAGATATAACTAGGATTATAATAAAACCTACCTTCTCTTATGTTTGACTGGTCTATTCCTTACAAAGGTGGCAATGCAGTAAGGACTACTGCTCATTTCATTTAACCAAATTATTAATAAATTTCTATGGTTGGTAGACCAAATATTTCTGTCTCTAAAATGATAATTTAATGTCGATATTCATATCAATTATGCTGTTATTAATATTTGCTCATTTAAATAATAACAGCATAACAAATGTGAATATAAACATTTAATCATCAGTTTAGAGACAGATATTTTCTGTCTATATTGGTGGTACCCCTTATCCTGGAGTCCTGGATTGGGTAAGATGTTATACTGGAATAGTCCCTCACAAGGACTTGAGTCCTTCAGTGAGATAGATGTTTTACTGGAATAGCCCTAAACAAAACTCGAGTCCTGGGGGGGATAGATGTTTTACTGGAATAGCCCTAAACAAAACCTGGAGTCCTGGGGTGAGATAGATGTTTTACTGGAATAGCCCTAAACAAAACCTGGAGTCCTGGGGGGATAGATGTTTTACTGGAATAGCCCTAAACAAAACCTGGAGTTCTGGGGGGATAGATGTTTTACTGGAATAGCCCTAAACAAAACCTCGAGTCCTGGGGGGGATAGATGTTTTACTGGAATAGCCCTAAACAAAACCTGGAGTCCTGGGGTGAGATAGATGTTTTACTGGAATAGTGCTCATCAACTCATCACACAGGAACTATTTAAATGGTTGTGATATAAGAATTTCTAGAGTCAGTATAATGAATTAGTGTGACCTATATATATAAACACATTATATAGATAGAATAAAAAAATGATCCAACAGTGATTTTGTTGTTTAATATGGTGATCGTATTGTCAACATGTTTCAACCTGTATTAGGTTATTGTCAGATCCTCATTACAGCTGCATAGCAGTATGATGACAATACCATCACCATAACAAATCCACTCTAGGATGTTGAGAATCCTATACCATGTCTCTAGTGGATACCATGTGGTATCCATCCAGAAACATTGCTGCAAGCTTGACCTTTAAGAGTGTTAGTTCTCAATGTACCATATTCATTTGGCACAATAGCACAATCTTATTTCAGTGTTATGTTGTCAGTGTGGAAAAGCACCAAAATAAATTTACAGATAAAAGTTGCCATCTTAAGTATTACTAATGAAAAATGAAAAAATGAATAAAAGTCATAATGGAAAAAATATCAAGAACAAACCTATCCATTATTTAAGATTTCATCATACAGACTATATCATTACATTTTAATAAATATTTACATTTACGATTTTAACTGAATTCGATAAAATAGATGAGTTATGCCCTTACACAAACCACATTAATAATAAAATATCAAAACTCCTGACTTGTTTTTTCTAAATGCCATCTTTCAACATATAATGCCCATGATACCATGAATGATGTAGAATTCCAGAAGAAAGTAACATAATACTTCCTCCAAACAAAGGAGAATTCAGAAAGAAATTAACACAAAACTTCCTCCAAACAAAGGAGAATTCAGAAAGAAATTAACACAAAACTTCCTCCAAACAAAGGAGAATTCAGAAAGAAATTAACACAAAACTTCCTCCAAACAAAGGAGAATTCCACAAGAAATTAACACAAAACTTCCTCCAAACAAAGGAGAATTCCACAAGAAATTAACACAAAACTTCCTCCAAACAAAGGAGAATTCAAAAAGAAATTAACACAAAACTTCCTCCAAACAAAGGAGAATTCCACAAGAAAATAATACAAAACTTCAAACAAATGCCAACTTCACGTGAAAAGTCAGTAAAAACTATCATGTGACACCAAAGTACTAATATGACACATATTTATATAAGATACGAACTTTAATAAAAAGTTTACAACAGAAGCAGAAATGTCTTCTTTTTTCTCCAAACCACAAAACATATTGAAAACTTATCTTTTCATGTCATGCATAAAGAAATTTTGATCATGTAGTTTTCTCTGGGAAGTAAGAATGTAAAATTATACAAATAGAGAAAACTATTCTAACGGTCTCCTGGAGGACAAAAGACCTGGTATATATATATATGATATCACATGTACAAGTCATTACGGTATACAGAAAAACCCCTTATCCTGGATTTCATCCCCACTTACATAAGAATGTTCATTTCATTAATTGTTAAATTCATTCTATAAACACTTTTCAGCTATAATATCATGTATTTGCCTGTATTTTCTTTCCATCGGCTGATGGGTAAATGGTAAAACCTACGACTACATTTTCCTGGTATATCGTAGTGGTATCATCATGAGACAAATATTTACAATACTTTACCTAAGTTCAATTATAGCAAGGTAATTATCTAATCAAGTATTTACAGTCATGTCCTAACATATGTTCCTATAGGATTTCAAGTTATGTCGTCCTAACATGTTCCTATAGGATTTCAAGTTATGTCGTCCTAACATATGTTCCTATAGGATTTCAAGTTATGTCGTCCTAACATATGTTCCTATAGGATTTCAAGTTATGTCGTCCTAACATATGTTCCTATAGGATTTCAAGTTATGTCGTCCTAACAAATGTTCCTATATTTCAAGTTATGTCTTAAAAATTTTTTTTTTTAAAATTGTGACTTTAACAAGTATTACCCAGATGTCAGTTTCAAATTATTTCAGCAAAAAATATCCTCTCTGACAATTGTAGTAAAAAAATATCCTGGGTCAAAACAAATGTAAAGTTCTATAATCAAACATAAATATTGTGACAATCACAACCAAACAAATATCAATGGCTGTGATTGGGAACATCTGGAGACTTTTTAATACCTTTAACAAATAAACAACAATCAATAGAATGTTATAACCATGGTAACACTGTATATATTTTATACCGGCTTATCATCATATCCCTGTCACATCTCTGAAACAAGTGATAAGTCTTTGTTACTTATTTCTAGTCAGAGTTTTAGTACACAAATAATTCCATCAAAATACTTTGATCATGTGCTTTTCGTAACCAGTGTCATTTGCCTATCAAACTATCAATTACTGTAACATATTTAGGTTCTGACATTCTGAGTATAATTTACAGAGTATTTCCTCCCAATTTGTTCCTTGTGATGTGATGTAATCTGCAATGTATTTCTGGCATTAACCTCAAAACCAACAACCATATCAACAAAATATAGTCAATTTCAAACTGTCAATAACAAGTCACTCAAAACAAACTACAGTATAAAAATCATTAGAAAAGGGAGATAATCCAGTTTGATACATCCAAATTTGTCTCGTGTATATATATCAAACGAGACAAATAATGTGATGGAATCAGAAAATGAACATATTAACTTAAGCATTAAAATTTCTAACCACAATACTTTGTCAACACCAATAACCTGTTAATATGAATTATCCTTTAATTTTCTAACACAAAAATGATTTATCCATTAGCCTGTTAGCAATATTGATATCTTTCAGCTTTGAACCACCATTAATTTGCAAAATTTATCAACTCTTTACATGGTTTACCTTCATAATATTCTAGCCTACTTAACATTTGAATTTGTGAACTCACTCACATGTGTGTTACTTCAGACTGCCATTTTGGAGTCTGCTTCAGTAGAGGCAGCTGTTAATGCTGTCGAGGTGTTTGCTGCTGCTTTGACCTCTAACTGGGCTAGTGAGGCCTGAATCGGAGTCCCAGATAAAGTCTTTATAAGTACAGTTTTAGTTGATGATCCCTGACCCAACTTTAACAAAGAGGCCCGTGGAGGGGAACCAGATGTCTGAATTATTGTTCCTTTCTGTGGGGAAAGGGTCTGTAGAAGTGATGTGGCTTTTTGTAAAGAAGATGTTTGTAAACCAGGGGAGATAATCTGAGAAGATGACGAGACCTTCTGAGGAGAAGATATGGCAATCTTCTGTGGAAGAGACACCAAGACTTTTTGTGGAGATGCCGACTGGAGGAGAGAAGTCTTCTGAGGGGATCCTGTTGTGACAACAGTAGTGTTCTGAGAGGTCATGATAGCTTTCAACATGGACTCGGATATCATCACTTTGGCAGGCATATCTGGAGCTTCCGATTCTGTTGTCAACCCCTCAACAGAGTTACCTTTCTTGACAGAGTCTTTCTCGTCATCACCATCATACTCCACATTATTGGAGTCGTGTGGTCGTGGAGACTCCTTACCCTGTCTTGATTTAGGTTTGCGACCAAATGCGATCTTCTTGACGAACATAACATCACACCGCTCACACACACTGTCATTGTCATGCCAACGACATTTACGTGTCTTTTGCCTAACAGGTAAAATCTTTGTTGGTTCAGCCTTGTTAGGAGAGGAAGGTGTTTTTTCTGGATCATCTTCTGTAGGTTCTTCTGTTGTTTCTACTGGTTTCTTTGGCTTGGCTGACTTAGACTTTCCTATTTTCTTTTTCCCTAATTTCTTAATTTCTTTTTTTGTTTCTTTTTTCACAACTTTCGGACTTTCCACATTTTTCACCAAATCTGGTGAAGACTTATTTCCAATAGAACCCTTTTTCTGTAAAATTCCGACAGACTTCATTTCATTTTCGAGTTGCTGGCCAAATTCTTTCCCAAGGTGAGTGTGTATTTTCAAATGTTCATGTAATAATGGTCGACTGTTGTACCCATCACCACAAAGGCCACATCGGTACATATAAACGCCCTCATGTTCACTCATGTGAGAAGCCATGTCAAGTGTGCAAGTTTCAAGACAGTAAGGACAGAACTGGATGCCATGAACAGATTTCCTATGTTTAGACAGAGCCCTGTTACATTGAAATTCCAAGTTACACACTTCACAGTCCAGACTTCCACTACGTTTGTGCATGTTTACATGTGCTTTACATGCCACATCACTGACAAAACTTCTCTGGCAGATCTCGCACACAAATTTACTTGTCCCTGAAGTTTTCTCTCCAATAGTCTTGATGTCCCCATACTTGTGCAGTCGTTCACATTTCTTACAAGGACAGTCTACATTTTCACCATGCCAGTCAAGATGTCGCAGTAGGACTCTCATATCACTACATTTCTCATCACACAGACCACACTGGTAGGGATACATGCGCGAGTGAACCATAGCGTGGCGAGCAAAGGTACATGTTTTGCTGAAAACTTTGGCACAAAGGGAGCACTTGTACATGGTTTTACCATCCACCTGGAAAGTCTTAACCGATACTTGAATGTCACCATCCACTTGCTCTGAATCACTTTCTTCTAAACCTTCTTCACCAGAACTGGAATCAGGACTTAAATCATCATAACAAACCACATTAGGAACCGATGTACTCTCGTCAGATATATCAGTGTCTGAAGTCCCGCACTCATTAGACAGATCATCGCCTTTCTTGCTCTTGTCACGCTCGATACTGTCCCTTAATGCCTCTATCAGACTGGTCAAGCTGTACTTGGGCCGGGGTTCACTGGCTGCCGACATTGAACTCTGGTTGGACTCTGGATCAATTTTTGATGATGTTATACTTAAATCAGTCTTATTTTTAATCTCTTGTAATTTCTTCTTTTTCCAGTCATTTTTGTCCTTCTTTGTTTTCTTCTTCCTCACCCTCTGTCTTTTGCCTTCCTTTTCTGATGATAAATCTGCCTTCCTACGACTGAGAGCCTCTCGTACAGTTTTTGCCTGTTTATGATGAGACTGACATGAAAGAGACATGTCTGGGGTTTGTTCAATCATCTCCGTCTTCACTGTCCGCAAATCTAAGGCATTTACATCAAGCAATGGCTGATCTTGAACATCAAACAACTGATTAGGAGAATCTTCATGAACTTGACCTTGGGCACCTTCATAACCTTGACCTATGACCTCCTGTTCTCCAGGCACCATGAGCATGTCCTGATGTAGATTCATGAAGTGCTGTAGCAGATCAATTTTCTTGTTGAAGTCGATTTTACACCACAGACAGGAGTAGGAAACTGTTAACATATAAATATATACACTGTAAACACCTGAAGTCTTGTATAACTGAAACATGTTTATATAGAAGGTCTGACCTTATGTAAATCCTCCCCAGAATGTAATAGTGCATATACTCTATATCAAAACAAAGAACAAAACCTGTATATCCCTGCTCCCCTACTTATTCATGCACAACCAAGTTCAACTCATGGAAAAGTTTACACTAACGCCTATTGAAGTAGAAAAATATATATCTATACTTGAATTCTGAATGAGCCAAAATCTGTAACCCCTAAATTCCTTAAATAAACAGAACAAGTATAAAACATATACTGACAGTTAGGTGTATTGGTTATCTCCCCTATTTCAGACTTACAGCTAGGTGTATTGGTTATCTCCCCTATTTCAGACTTACAGTTAGGTGTATTGGTTATCTCCCCTATTTCAGACTTACAGTTAGGTGTATTGGTTATCTCCCCTTCAACCGGTGGGTTGTCATCTTGAATTTCCTTCAAATCAATGGTCACTTGCTCCATCAGTTCTGGTCTCAGGTTCGCGGACACTGTAGGATCAGGATTAAGGCATATTTAACTTTCCTGTTGGCTGTCACAGCCTGGAGTTGTCATACTCTATAGCCAAACACTTAAATTAATCATTTAAGTTAAACGTTTCTAGAATTATGAATAATGGCTATTCCAGTTAACATCTAATGTACCTTAATGGTTTCTGGCAAATTCTAAATTCTATGGGTGAAAGCCATTAATAAACCTGGAGTCCTGGGAAGGGAGAGAGGTTTGTGTCTGGAAATGTGTATTAAGGATCCATCACATTTTGACCAATTTTGGCCAGGGAGGAAATTTATAGTGTGGTACTGCATACTTCTCCAACATCTTAAACCCTTTAAATTTAAGCTACCCAGAAATTCAGACAAAATGGAAATGAGAGAAATAGGGAATATATACACAACTGATCAAAACAAGACAAGGTTGGTAAACAACTTCAGACCAAAATAACACTAAATAAACCATACCTCGAGCCTGAAACTAAAATTTCGCAGTGATACAAGCATTCAGATAAGAACTAGATATACATGTCTACCTGCTGGTGGAGTAGAAGACTTGACACTAGGAGAGACATCTCCAGAACTTCCAGGGGAGGCAACTCTAGAAGTTGCCTGTGGGGTCACTCCGACAGTGGCTGGTGTAGGATGTGTATCATCTGCTAGAGAAAATGATAAGCAACTTTTGATCAGCAATAACACTTAAGCATGCTTTTTACGTTTTTGTTTTAATCTTGCATTTGGTAACAGGACATTTTCATATTTTCATTTTGGAATGTTTGATACGGATTTAAATATCCAAATATCACAACATTAGTTATATATGTATTATCATTACAACAAATAAACAGTGTTCTACCTATGTCAATCTACTATCTTATCACCAATATGAAAGATATAAATATCTATTCCAGTAACATGAACCCACTTAAAAGTTACATTATACGAAAAATTGATGAAATGAACTGCTTGTAACTGCCAACTTGACAATAACATTCCCAGCTTTATATGCAATGTCTACAAAATGAAGAATTGTAAATATTTGTCTGGTATACCTGTGATTTGCTGACTGCCAGTGACTTTTTGACTGACCAGGACTCCAGACGACGTGAGAGCGGAGAGCTGTTGTTTGGTGAGATTCTGAAGGTTAATCACCTGAGAGACAGGGGTAGATGGCTGTGATGAGCTGCCAGAAGTTGACATGTTTTGATGGAAGACAAGGTTGTAAGTGGAGCTTGATGTTGATGTATTTCCAGAGGCAGCAGAAGAAATAGTCGGAGATGTTGCAGTGGCAGCTCCACTGATTAAAAGCCGAGTCACAAGTTTGTTTCTGACTCCTGGTGTATCTAATATCTTTGTGGATGAAGAGGGAATTGAAGCACATAGTTTAGGTGTACCCTTTCGTGGTTGGTTCCCCACAACTGTTGGTGTTGGTATAACTTGACTAGGTGACTGTGGTGGGCGTGTTTTTAAAGCTTCGGCTAGACTAGTGATGTCTTTATTTACGGTGTGTTTTGTTGGAGAAAGCAACGTTTGACTTGTGGCTCCAGCAATACTTACACTTCTTACACCTTTTTTAACCTCTTGAGATTTTGATAAATTTCCAACAATATTTTTCAGATCCATAGCCTCAAGAACAGTAGATGGAATATTTCTATTTGTACAAGAAGACTGCGGTGAACCTGTCATAGAACCCACATTTGCAAGAGCTGAAGTCAGAATTTGACCTTGACTGGCACCTGCCATCAAGGTCAGATAAGCTTGACCTTGACCTCCATTTTGAAGCGTTGTATTAACACTGGTAGAGATACTTGAGGATGCCATCAGACTGACAGGAATTCCAGATGACAACACTGAGCCACCAGAAGCCAATGATGTTGAAACCGTAGACATCTCTTTCTGTGTCTTTCCATCCAGATTGATTGTAATGCCAAACTTCTGTGACTGTACTGTATTTCCCATCATGGCAGCCAGCTGACTAAGAGGAATCGTAATTCGCTGTTCTTTACCTTGACTTCTATCTAAATTTAACAGTCCAACATTTGATACATTTGTAACACTGGCAGTCTCCACTGGGTTTTGCCCACTTGCCAATGAAAGTGCTTTTCCGCCAACCGGAAAAGTTATTTTCTGCTCAATTCCTTTTCCAGAAGATGTTAATGTCCCACTCGTTCCTTGACTCCCTGAATTTTGTCGCAGTAGATTCTGAATTTCTGGGGGAATGGCGATGTTTTCCACCACCTTCCCTTCCTGGTCTGTTTTGTTCTGCATCTGTAGGAAAGTGACCTTGTTGGTTTTCTGGTCGACAAATGGTAACTTGACTGGTAATACTGATATTACTGGCTGACCACCTGTTGAGGATAGCAAAAATATTTTTAAAACTGAAAAGAATTACACAAAATTCTATTTTGCATCTGTTTGTATTGGGCATTGTTACATATTAGAAACCCTACCAACCCATAATTTGTCAATCACAGTTATTCTTCTAGTCTTTAATTTGTACAACACAGAGACCCTACCAGCCTGAAATTTGCCGACACAGAAACCCTAGAAATCCAGAGTTTGTCTGACACAGAATCTATACCAATCTAGCATTTGTCTGACACAAAAACTCTACCAATCCAAAATTTATCTGAAAAAGAAACTGTCCAGAATTTGTCTCTCACAGAAACTCTACCAGTCCAGAATTTGTCTGACACAGACACTCTACCAGTCCAGAATTCATCTGACACAGAAACTCTACCAGCACAGAATTTGTCTGACACAGAAACTCTACCAATCTCAAATTTATCCATGACAGAAACTTTACCAGTCCAGAATTTGTCTGATGCAGAAACTCTACCAGTCCAGAATTTGTCGGACACAGAATCCCTACCAGTCCAGAATTTTTCTGACACAGAAACTCTACTAGTTCAGAATTTGTCTGACACAGGAACTCTACCAGTCCAGAATATGTCTGACACAGACACTCTACCAGTCCAGAATTCATCTGACACAGAAACTCTACCAGCACAGAATTTGTCTGACACAGAAACTCTACCAATCTCAAATTTATCCATGACAGAAACTCTACCAGTCCAGAATTTGTCTGATGCAGAAACTCTACCAGTCCAGAATTTGTCGGACACAGAATCCCTACCAGTCCAGAATTTTTCTGACACAGAAACTCTACTAGTTCAGAATTTGTCTGACACAGGAACTCTACCAGTCCAGAATTTGTCTGACACAGAAACTCTACCAGTCCAGAATTTGTCTGACACAGAAACTCTACCAGTCCAGAATTTGTCTGACACAGAAACTCTACTAGTCCAGAATTTGTCTGACACAGAAACTCTACCAGTCCAGAATTTGTCTGACACAGATACCCTACCAGTCCAGAATTTGTCGGACACTGAAACTCTACCAGTCCAGAATTTGTCTGACACAGAATCTCTACCAGTCCAGAATTTGTCTGACACAGAAATTCTACCAGTTCAGAATTTGTCTGAAACAGAAACTCTACCAGTCCAGAATTTGTCTCACCAGGAACTCTACCAATCTCAAATTTATCCATGACAGAATCTCTACCAGTCCAGAATTTGTCTGACACAGACACTCTACCAGTCCAGAATTTGTCTGACACAGGAACTCTACCAGTCCAGAATTTGTCTGACACAGACACTCTACCAGTCCAGAATTTGTCTGACACAGGAACTCTACTAGTCCAGAATTCGTCTGACACAGGAACTCTACCAGTCCAGAATTTTTCTGACACAGAAACTCTACCAGTCCAGAATTTGTCTGACACAGACACTCTACCAATCCAGAATTTGTCTGACACAGGAACTCTACCAGCACAGAATTTGTCTGACACAGAAATCCTAGTAGTGCAGATTGAGCCAATCATAAACAATATCTATGCATCAAAAGAGTTCCTGCTTAACATAAAGAAACAAAGCATCAGGAGAAATACTTTCATTAGTCCAAAGCTTTAATTAGAGGTTACAGACCTTTAGTCTATATATAACATCACCCTCAACATTTTCGCAGCAGGTTTTAGATTGTAGAGTAGACCATGTGTGAGCTTCCCATACACACTTACCCTGATCTGTGACCTCAATGGGATGACCTTGACTTTCCAGAGTCTTTGACGAAGTTGTGGCTGTATTACTGGTCGAGCCGACAGCCATCACATATGTACCGCCAGATGATCCTATGACACCTGTGGACCCCACAATTCCTGTTGATGTTCCTTCCATGGATGATACTGAGGCTGAAGGAATGTCAAGCTTCAGTAGAATATTTCCATCCATCTGTTCAATCGAACCACCCATGTTTGGAGTGAGGATGAGGTTGCCGTCGTGGTCCTGTCGGATACGTTTCGGTGCTGATTGACCCGCTAAATTCAATGCTGCACCAGCCCTTTTTCCTGAGGACCCTTGAGAAGCCTTGGTAATAGTAAATTATATTTATAAGCTAATGTAAATCACTTCAGAATGATATCATCTCATTTTTTGAGAACTAGATAAAATATTTTCAGTTCCATATCATGAAATTTGATTAAATTATTTTCCTTTTCTGTTTGACATCAAAAAGACAAGTTGATATGAAATCATTTTAGTCAATAAGATCAAATATTAAGGGTTGTTCAGTCTAAGCTGTTCCTACACAGTCAGAACCAGTTATGTACCTTATATTGCTTCTCTATCTTGACTGCCTCTAGATTGCCTGATATATCCAGGCCATATGACCCAGCGACTCAGTACACATACCTGACTTTGCCCAGTTTGCATGGCCATCTTTTCCTGTTGGAGTTCTATGGCCCTCAACAGTGTCTGAAGTGTACCTCCTCCCTCTGCAGCCTCGTCAGAGATCTCCACTGTCTGGGAAATGTCGTTGGTAGAATCACTCTCCTCTACATCCTCATCTGCCTGTTTTTTCTTACTAGCAGCTGCTTTCTCTGACAGACTCCCATCAGCTTCACGCTTCAGACGTCGCGTGATAATAGTCCTTAGATCTGTTATAGAAATAGGTATTGACAGACAGTATTGCTTTGAACAGGTTGCAAGGATTGTACCAGAATCTCTAATTCTAATGATATATATAAAACGTATCAAAGATCTTTGAAGCAAGCATCTAGCATCAAAGATGACCAGTCCCTTCTATCTCATTCACAAATTTGTTATCCTCTTTATTTCAGTAAAGATTACTTTTGCCAATACAGTAAAACTTCTTCATCTCTCAGAAAGCAGAGCTAGGGGAGAATTTTTTTTAACCAAGTTTACAAGTTAATCAAGTTTGAATTTTAAGTATGGAGTTCAGCTGTGGCCAACAAATAACTTGTAATTAAACAAGGTCCTCGAGTTACACAACTTCGAGATAACAAGGTTCAACTGTAATACCCTAAACCCCAAATCACAATATATTACAGAAGGGCACACACAAATAACACAGCAACATATAATAATCCACAACACCTGTCATTCTCATATCAATGTTCTTAAATTGGCTTTAAAAACTGACTGCTATTCATCATCAGAAGTCTATTGAATCAGTAAGTGTGTAATTGTTAAATATTACGACCAGTTGACATTTTTATATTGATAGGGTTGTTAACTTTTGTTTTATTCAAAATCTTACAACATTTAACTTACATTTCTCAGTTTTGCTGACATTTTTCTGATGAATGCCCTTGACCTTGATGGGAACCCCCGATTTCTTGCTCTTGTTGTCAATGCGATCTTTATAGACAGGATCGTTGAGGTCAAGAAACTTGTACACCTTGAATGCATTATCTCCCTTACGAACACCAAGATCACGCAGCTCAATTACATCTGGTAGACTGTTGAGAGCACAACGAAAGTTTGCCTTCCATCGTTTGTGGTTCCCTTCATAATGACGACCTGAAACACGACCTGTTAGTCGTTAACAGTATAAGGATTGTTCAGGGAAAAACAAGGTCTACAGGGTATGCACATCACAGAACAAAAAAAAAGAGGTCCACAGGGTCTGTGCAACACAGAAGGAAAAACAAGGTCTGTACATCACAGAACAAAAAACAAGAGGTCAATAGGGCCTGCACTACAAAGAAGGAAAAACAAGGTCTACAGGGTCTGTACATCGAAAAAAAAAAAAAAAAACAAGAGGTATATAGGGTCTGTACAACACAGAAGGAAAACAATAAAGGTTTAGAGGGCAGCTACTGAACATGTTATTTCAATTATAAGTTTCTCTCCTTGTTTTTTTTATAATGTTACTCCAAATAACAATCATTATTACACCTTAATTAGAGTCTATCAAAATTTGTTGACAAATTCTTTATAACTACCTGTATGGATGGCCCATCTCTCAAACAGGTCTGAGTCTCGGTCACGGTTGAAGCAGTTATGGGCTGCATGTTTCCAGGAAATCCTAAAAATCCTCTCACGGCGGTTCTGCCACGAGAGACCTGGCACATTGTTTTTATCTAGTAATTCAATCATCCAAGGCCTCATTTTCTGACGTTCCACTGGTCGTACTGGACGCCCACTGAGGAGGTCTTCTACCGTCGCTCTCTCATCCGGGGTCAGCTGTCGTTCATCCACATTCCCAGCCCATTCTTTACTGATTATTTGCTCAATTAACCTTTGACGAATCTCTGGATGAATACTGAGCTTCTGATCTACTGTGGCTTCAGCATCTTCACTTTCCTCTTCCTCTTCATCTTCCTCCTCTTCCTCCTGTTTCACAATGATCTGTTTCACTTCACTTTTCCTAGGCTCTCTTGGTCGGAGCCCTGCTCTCTGCGGCGTCTCTTTGTTACCTGCTGGTAATGTTATTGTATCTAATGTTACAGGCTCAATTTCACTCATACCTCCCTGAGCTACTTTTATAACAATCGTGTAAGACTCCTCTGCACTTGATTTCTTTCCTTTGGATTTACCTTTGTTAACTGCCGATTTTGTCTTTGCTGTGGACTTTACTTCACTTTGACTCAGAGTTAATGCTTCACGTGAGGTCACGACTACAGCGTCTTCTTCTGCCACAATTTCATTAAATTCAACATCCATAACTTCAACAGATTCCTCAGACATACTATTACACTCCTCTTCTGTGACTGGTTTATGTACCACAGTTGTCTCATCCTTAATCACAACTTCTACTGTCTGACCGGCTTCTGGAACTTCAACCTCAGTGTCCATAACTGTCATATCTGAACTTTGACCTTTATCACAAACCGTCTCAATTTCAACCTCTGTATCCATATCTGGGGCCTCTGTGTTTTGATCAATCAACTGATCTGACTCTTCCTCTGTTGAACTTTGACCTATTTTTGTATTGCTACCAGATTGTGCTTCATCATCTTTACATATGTTTGGAGTTATCTCCCTTTCAGGATTTTCTTCAGATATTGTTACTGTGGGCTGAACGGAATCCATTGTTTTCATTTCTTCACTTATATCATCTTCTGTCAGTATGATCTGTAAGAAACAAAAGGAAATTTGGGAAATTCAACCAAAAAATTCCAAAATATACTAATATAAAATATAACTACTCCAATGCTTTTGTCAGTACATGTGAGTTAAACAATATATATATTGTTTTAATATGACAAAACAATTCACATTGGATTTCAGCAAACATTTTCAAAGAATTTTTTTTAAATCTTAATTGGATCTTCCAAGCATTTTCTTATTCTTCAAGACCCTACATTAGTTATTTTTTTTAAATAATTTCCTTGTACAGGGATACAACCTACTTATACAAGATACAAAAAAATGTTTGTTTCTGTCATATACAAAGAAAATTAACATGTAAGGTCAGAAGAACCATTCTTATAACAACACTTGAAAATATCACAGAAAATTGAATTAAACATAAAGCATCTTTTATGAAATATAGACATGTCATTAATGCTAAATCATTTCAATACAGCAACAAATATTATACATTATTTTTAGCTGATAGTTTAGTTAAAGTATATATAATCAGCTGTTTTGTTGATTATTTCATGTTGTGTGTCCAGAATAAAGTAAATCCACAGTAAATATTGATAACATATCATCCTAATAATAAATAATAACTAAAGGATATAAAAAGTAGTGCACACGGAAAAAACTGCCTTAAATGTAAAGAACTGATAATATATGACTGGGATTGATAAAACTAATGATGAAACTGATGCACGTGACAATAGACCAGCCTCCGCATCAACTGTGACCATGGAGATCTTGACCCACTATTGAGAGTCCCTAATTTATTCGGGAAGCGTTTAAAAGTGATCTGTTTCGGCAACGGTCACAATGTTCATTTTTTAAATACATCCATCTTTATTGTGCGTCAACAACAAATTTATTACACAGACATTGTGCCAAGCTGATGCTTCGCCATGGTGTTACTAAAAATAACAGTGTCGGTTTCTAAGGACTGCTAAGTCTAACAAGCTTAACAATGCTGTCGTGAAAAGGCGGTGCTCTTCAATGAGGAGGAAAATATCGCTTTTTATTAACGCTTTTCTAAACGGGATATAATTGAAATATTCACGAAATCACAGTTAATGATCGTCTTTCACCCATACATATATTTTCTACGTAGCCAACTGCGGCATAATGAGGCTGCCTCGTTTTCGTCTTGCCCTACTTTCATTATGCAATTTGTGAAACATGTTTGAATATGCATATTTCTGCTACTATAAACAACTAACGATTCCATTATTTTTTAAAGGCTGTCATTTAAAGTAATATTGAAAGAAACGACGTCAAAAGTCTATATCTTTGATAGAAAAAAGACAGAGACCTTGCAGACCGATGCTCATTTGCATAATTCTGAACATCGTCGCCATATTTGCTCAACAGAAAGTAGATTTCGAAAGTACTAAAACTGGTTTTCCCAAACACGAAATATATCCCACAAACAGCTATAAAACAACAATACAAAACTCTTTGATTGTTCTTTTATCAAAATATTACAAGAATTTTGATAACCGTAAACCAGACATCCTGAAAATCAGAGCATTTTTGACCCAGTATGCCGCGTTTGTCTTCTACTTTCGTTCGCTGTCCGCATGGTTTCGGATTCACCTTGCTCAACTATGTCGAAGTCAAGTAGAAAGTGGAAAACCAAAACGACTCGCAAGGTGTTTTGAATGCAATATACTTACATCAATGAACACATCTACGACGTTGATGGTATCTTGATTTGCTTCTTTTTATGCCAAATATTGAGATATGGTCGCCAACATTGCGGTTCTCGATAGAGAAACCACACCGGAAGTTGTATTAATTTGCATAATTTTTGAAGACGTAAATTAAATACTCGTCGTTGATTGGTTGGATATTAGCATTTTATTCAAAGTGATAGTAGCATAGCAAATTAGGTGAAATATTGCATTCCTTTATAAATAACTTGTAGTTTCTGTCGATAACTCGGGATTTATTTACTTCATGGTCGCATTAAGTTTAATATTTGATAGTGTAACTAGATAGTTGGTTTTCATCATAATAAAGCAGGTATTTTCAAGTTAGCGGGTGTTTGAAGGTTACGGAATGTGCATTGATTTTAAATACATCACATTCTAACATGTTAGGAAGTAACATTTATATGGTGTTTTTTTGCCTTTTTATAAACTGTTGTCAGTTTTAAAGGAGTTAACTCCCTTGGTATATAACATACAGATCGGACAAACGACACACAAGTGTTCTAGGGCTGGTCAGCGATGCTACATCATACAGCTGTTTCGTCCTTCTGGTTGGTCAGTGATGCTACATCATACAGCTGTTTCGTCCTTCTGGTTGGTCAGTGATGCTACATCATACAGCTGTTTCGTCCTTCTGGTTGGTCAGTGATGCTACATCATACAGCTGTTTCGTCCTTCTGGTTGGTCAGTGATGCTAATTGCCTAGATAGTATCAGTTCTATTTTTCGGACTGATTTAAACTGGTGTGTCTGTTATCCCTGTGGCATATCTTGAAATCAGCGACACCATAAACGTCGTCATACACAAAATATGTATGCTAGTTTAAGATTCATTGTTTTTCAGTAAATACTTTTGTGGTGAGGGATTATTGTTATAGATATGTTAATCTATCTTACTGAGTGTCTCCATTATTTAAACCTAGAAATGGTAATTTTGAAAAGACACCGTGAAGAATTTGGGGGTAAATTTTAATTCCAGTGCGAAATGGGGGATCATATCAATGCTTCATATATATCTGTTATGAAGAAAATCAATGTCTTAAGAAGGTTGAAATATTTGTTAAATAGAAATAGTCTCTTAAAAATTTACAAAGCTTTTATTTTACCAATTTTATAGTATGCGTGTGAATTGTGGGACGGTTAGAGAGACCCCAAAGAGAAGCTGCTCGTATTATAACTGGCCTTCCTTCTTAAGCACGTATAGAAGATTTACATTTTGAAATAGGTTTACGGATACACTTTCGAATAGTCGAAAACGAAGAAAACTTCAACTTTTATTTAAGATGCATAACAAGATAACTCCAGATTATTTAAACGATCTCTTGCCACCTATTGCTGCAGATAATAACCCATACAATCTTAGAAATAACAATGATTATAGAGTTCCTCTATTTGGGCTTTCTCTTACAAACCTCTCTTTTATACCATCTACGCCTCGTAGCTGGAACTTGTTAGATTTCTCTGTACGGTCACTGCCTTCCATAAATTTGTTTAAAACCCCAATTACTTTAAATACACAACAATCCCCACCTATCTATTTTAGTTATGGTGAACGGAAGTTAAACATAATACATACTAAACTTAGACACAGTTGTAGTTCCCATAAATACGATCTTTATCGAGTAAATCTTGCCGAAAATCCAGTTTGCTCCTGTGGACATCCTTGTGAGAAAGCCTTTCACTTCTTCTTTGAGTGTCAAACTTTCAGAAATGAAAGACGCACTTTGTTTCATAATCTGGCTGAGTTGAGTAGATTTGAATTTAGAGCTTCTTTTGTTAGGTAGTATTGATCTTTCTGGGGACCTAAACTATTTTGTCTTTACACGTGTGCAAAATTTCATTAAATCCAGCAAAAGGTTTCAAAGATTCTTACACAATGATGTATTTATGTCTGTTTGTGAATGCTTAATATGTATAATTTATGTTTAAGCCTATATCTGTATAAGCATGTATTTGAAAATGTATGATGGGAGAGGGCTCCAATAAGTTGTATTAACTTGTGCCCAATTCCCTTGTTCAAATTTATTTTGGCAATAAAATATGTTTAAACTAAGAATTTAAGTAATTGTATGTTTCTTCAAAAATTATCTCAGATCAGCGAAATCTACTGAACAACCTTTTCATCGTCGTCGTCGTCATCTTCTTCATCGTCGTCATCTTCTTCATCGTCGTCGTCATCTTCTTCATCGTCGTCGTCGTCATCTTCTTCATCGTTGCGTCGTCATCTTCTTCATCGTCGTCATCTTCTTCATCGTTGCGTTGTCATCTTCTTCATCGTTGCGTCGTCATCTTCTTCTTCATCGTCGTCGTCGTCGTCTTCTTCATCGTCGTCGTCGATAGAAGATAGAAGTACACGGCATGTATCAACAATCCCCTTGACACAGTTAATAAACATATTCTGTACATTTTTATCAGGATGCCAACAAGTTAAGGTCAGAAATATTACAAAGTCATAAAATATGGCAGTAAAGAAGACAGAAAAGTACGAAAGTAAACATATCAAATGATGGAATGAAAAGTGAATAAATTAAACAAAGATAAGAAAACATAATTAGTAAAGACGGAGAGTGGAGCTACAGGTTTCCTCCTCCTCTGCCCGACCCCACTCACGCCCCCACTCCCACCCCACTCCCGCCCCACTTGTAATACCAAGTAGCATACGATATATATCATGGTTTCTGTTCAATGCACTTTACTACATAGTGATGATAGGACTGAGAAATTTCACGCCATTTTCTGTAACATGGAAATTTTAAGAAATACCTTTTCCGTGATTTTTTTTTAATCTGACAAGCGGCGTGGTAATGACATGTTACAGATCAAGTTTTAGTTTTATTTCCTATCAGGTTTGTTTTGTTTCCGTGTTTTTGTTTCGTTACCGGTATCGATCGTTGAAGCTACATTAAGGCTGTGGTTACATTCCAACTTGTTATAAAGTTATAATGTACCTTTCTTGTAACTACACCGTGTAATTGCATGTTTTCAAAAACGGCCACAGGCATCGAAAAATGTTAAGGTCATCATTCTCCTACATATTTATCAAATTAACAATGAAAATTGTTTATTTGTTTGTTTTCCCCAGGACTATCGCTCCGTTATCTACCAGGGTCGGTTAACAAAATAGGAAGCCGCCTTGTAGTAGCTGTTGGATACCCTACTGAACAACATACGAGAGGCCAGACGCATGACGTCAAAAACGAAGGCATAATGTCGTGCCCAAGGACATAGCCACATCATCCCAAACTGGTCCGTTTCTCAGCTTCATGAGAAACACTAACAGCCATGGGTTGGGAACCGAACCGCGCACCACTGAACTTCACTTAACCAATATCGCGATCATTAATATACTTATTTACTTACATAAAACTCAAACTGGGGAGATGATGAAACCTTTCCTTCCTGTTGTTTAAAACATAATTGAATAGATTTCCATATATATTGCCAGATGGAAAAATGTGTGTCGTCATCGACATGTGGAATTCCTGTCTTGTACTGATTTTTTTTGTTTGTTACTTACTCAGTTTATCGTCCCGTTAACAGCCAGGGCAATTTGAGGTTAGATTTCCTTTTAGTAGCCGATTGTTACCTTATTAAACAAGATACGGGAGGCCCGACATCCATAGCACGGGTATCGCCGTATCGGTACATCATTGGTTACCTCGTGTATACCTCAATAGATCGGCTTTTACTTACTTAGCGATACTTAGCGATAATTTCGGGTACAGGATTTTTAGTCCTCTACACCAGACTCCTTATTTGTTTGATCTGGCTGTGTTTCTCTCACGCCACCTCCGATGTTTATATTGGCTCTATAGTTGTCATAAAGGAGTTCTTGGTCTTCCCAATACTTGTCCAGTCTGTTCTTGAATGCATGTATAGATGGTGCTGTCACAATGTGTTTGAACAACATTTACGCTTTTATATCTATGTAAATAATGATCATGATTCCTCGAACAACAAAGTAGTTACTCTGACTACGATTTTTAAAAATGAATTGGTATCAATATATAACTTAAAAGGGACCCATTTATGAAGAGAATCTAGGGATTCTAGGGAGGAGAAGTGATTAATAAAGAGTCAACAATGGTGAAAAATTGTTCGTCATTCGTTTGCATTTCGTTGAAATAATTATTTATAATTATGTGAAGAATATTTACCCAGACACGACAACAAAATTATTTTGATTACTGTCATTGCATGTGTGATGATACTTAATCAAATAATAGATCTTTTATTTATCAATAAGATCACTTACACGTATATCTGATAGAAGTAAAAATAGATATAAAAGTTATTTACTAATACCACGGTTAAATACACGTACTGTTGAGAGTCATATCACTCTCAATCTCAATTTTAATTTTTTTTTACATAAACAGATATAAAAGTCACGTGATATTGTCGGACCAGTTGCGAACATGTGAAATTATCTTTTAGAGTTTTTCAATAGAACATGTTTAAATTACTATAGATTGTGAGCAGTGTTTTCGAGTTATCCCCCCTGGCCTTTTCATAGTAATGAACACGGCACCAAAAAACCAATGGAAAGTATATATTGTGATGCGCCTCTGAAACATCTGCAAAATGCAATCTTTCATTTATCTAGTTCCCATTTCACGCAAAGTTTACAAAATGATTCACACGTTTTTCATTTTAGGTCATCTAAGATTTGTATGTCGGTTTCCTAAATCTCTCAGGGAAATGAGAGCATGCCATCCATCTATTACTTGTTCGTTTAGTTTTTAATGCCACCGAACATATCAGGCCAGACCTGTTGTGGAAGAAGTGTTAGTATTAAAGGACACCGAATCATACCTACCTAATGATTAATTATAAACGAGATGTTAACGAGGTTTTAAACCGGAAGGCAGTTTGATATCAGATTATTTGTATAAACCTCACAATACAAAGCATGGGGTGTATCATACTAATTTGTTCATTTTCGGCAATTAACATATCGGCAGAAAAATATTACATATCGAATTTAGTGGTTTCCATAGTAACCCCATTATATTATTCGTTAAGTTAGATATAAGTCAACCTCTTAATGAAGTGATTTGTTTATCATGTTTATTGATCAGAGTTAACTGATCAAACACTATGACATTATTGATATTCAATGCACATGCACCCCGAATAAACAGGATCCACCAGGTGACTTGAAAATATTGGATTTCTTGAAAAATTGACTTAACTTGCAATTAAAGCATTTTATTAGATTTATTTGACAAAAACCGAAGTAAAACGTCGATTTGATATTGCTGTAATCAATAGTCTAGCCTCGCGAGATGAATGCAATTGATTAGAGAATACCTAACACGCCTCTGTAAACAACATATAATTCATGTCTGTCTGTCAATGTGTTCTGTAAGACGTTTGATGATAGACAGTGTATTTTATACTGCTCTCTGAGGGAATGTCCTGTATGTAAGATATAATAATGGTACATGTACCTGCTGCCTTCATTGTATGATCGTATGAGGCGATTGAACTTGTAACATACCGGATCTTTCCCCTGACCAAGACTGACAATCGCTTGGATTCCAATAACAGGTATTGGGTAGTGTTACTGTCATGCGACCGTGTCGAGGTTATATTATTTCAGTGTGATTAAACTATAAAGGTGTATGTACGCATTACCATCATTCGTCTTCAGCTGCAGCAATAATAACAAACAACGACTTTCTAAAGCATAATTTATTAATTGTTCTCTCACAATATTTTCTCAGTCTTAACCAAAAAGATTGACAAGTGTGGGTAACGTCATCACAAAACAATATCTCACCACACATGACACGCATTGACATCACAAATATAATATAGCTCTCGGGCGCCCGAGCGGAGCTCTCAAATGGCGTGCAGCGCGTAATTAGAATTACAGTTTAAACAGAGTTATCTCTCTTTCTAATGGTGTGGCTTCGTTGTTTTCGTTGATCCAAAGGACGCAAGCAACACTCCAGAGGAGAAATATAGACTTTAACCACTGTAGAAAATATAATTTTAGTAACTATTTAGATCAGTCTCAATGTTTATCAAGTAAGGAGTTTGTGCATTAACCGTTACTGTGTCGTAACTTTTGTTGCTTTTTAAGTTTGTGAGAAATGGAATGTCGAGTTTCAATGTGGAATAAGATGTGACAGAGACTGTCATGCTGCCATGTCGAGGTAATGTCACTTCAGTGTAAGACATTATATAAGTCAATATCGCCATTATCCGAGGTCACAGTCTGGGGATTACTGGTGCCATATTATACTTCCAACAATTATTTTTTTTATTTTCAGCACGCAATGATGTAGAGAAACAAATTGTGCTCAATATTTCCCTTTCCTTGCCCATGTTCATCAGAATGTACGTGATTTTTATCGGAGCAGACCATGGACTCCCAACAAACATTAATTTGGGCTTCAAGTTCAGAATCTCATAAACTCCTTGACACTCCAGGTGTTTGACGTCTGTGTCTTTTCTATGGAACCATTTCTTCAGTAGACAATAGATATCTGAATACCTCCCGACCAGTGAATAGAAGCCATGGTAAAAATACTGCATCAGTGGACTGATAAATGTTGCAAAGGACTATATTTTGACACTAAGTGGACGAATCGGGAAAACCTAGTCTTTAAAGAAATGTCAAAATCTGGACGGACTTCCCTGTTTCTGATTATCTATACGAAAGATCGCCATGTGGATATAAAAAATCACATCTCTAACTTGGATAAGCAGGATAGATCCATCCTGGTATATAGATTGCTTTGTTTTACTATGTATCAGGATGATGTTTACTGTAAAAAAATTTGGCTGTGTCAATATAACAAGACGGTCCAGAGTATAAAATAACTCTTACGTGTGCATCGTACTAGTAGACATCTCAATCCAAATTCTCTTTTACTACCGTGTCTAGGTTCTGATGTTTCAGTGTGATAACACTATAAAAACGTTCGAAATTATGCCCATCATCCGGGAACACAATCTTCACATGACATTCAAAAGCAGTTACTCAACCCAACAGACGTAAAACAAATCCAACAATTCAATGGATTTTTTTATCTTTTAATGGCTTTGTTTTTGTTTTTATTCGAAAAAAAAATCATTTCCATAATTGATTTCCAATTATTTCACATAAATGTGTATATGTCGTGTCTAATCTGGGTGAAATCGTCAGGACTATTAGGATCTCGATGAGTCAACCTAACCGAGACACTAGACAGTCAAAATGGTCTAAAATAGAGGCGATGGTCCATACAAAGGATTCACAGTAATCGATCTTCTAATTCGGAACTTCTCATTCGGAACTCTCTTTCTTACTTACTAAATAAGTGTGAAAATGAAAGTGTCTCAGTACACTTCTTATCTGTATCATTGTGATACATATTGTATTCTTTTGCTACACGTTAACACCCAGAAGACTGCACGCAGTCCTCGTGAAAGAAATGGAAGATTAATTACATTAACTGTTTTTTGCCTTTTATCGGTATGAGGCGAGACTTTCTCGTGTTTATTATCTGTTTTTTAATTCCCATTCATTAGTTAATTATTTCTGGTATTTTGTTGT
The DNA here is from genome assembly GCF_031769215.1 of Ylistrum balloti. NCBI lineage: Eukaryota > Metazoa > Mollusca > Bivalvia > Pectinida > Pectinidae > Ylistrum > Ylistrum balloti. Next base: position 214,765 of record NW_026782757.1, on the reverse strand, counting down.
AAACATGTATATAAATTAACGTGGGTTTACGCCCTCGTGTCCAATGAAAATAACTACGTAATAATTATATCTATTTATATCTAAACATAGCTATGTTTTTGTCGTTCTGTTGGGCGCCTCTGCTGAACACCATGACTGTGGTAACCTGTTATATCAATATTGGTCAGTCTATACTTTTGACAGATACACTGTAGTAATTGACATTGGGTGTTTCTAGCAGTAATAAACAGGTCTTTATAAAAAGTGACAAATATGACACGTGACTACCGACAACTGATTTATTACCTATACATATAGGTGTCAATAAAATCTCGCGAGAGTTTGTAAACACGAACGAGAGATAATATATCAGTCGCGTTTTGTAATTTCTATTTCAATATATATCTGTGTTCTGTTGATATTTAAATGTATATGTTATTTTAACAATCATTCTCTCTCTGTATTCTTTTGTTTACATATTAAAACTAAAACTGTATTGTAACTGTAAGATTCTGTAGTTTTGGAAAAAAATTGAGTTTAAAGCTTAAATTTGACAAAAACAAAGAAAGTAATCTTGATGTCTTGGATACTAAATGCTAGATTGCGAGGACTCGTCATTGATGTTACGTCGTACTTATCGTATCATTTGTTGTCTATATCAGGTAATGTTGTGTCTATATCAGGTCATTTGTTGTCTATATCAGGTAATGTTGTGTCTATATCAGGTCATTTGTTGTCTATATCAGGTAATGTTGTGTCTATATCAGGTCATGTGTTGTCTATATCAGGTAATGTTGTGTCTATATCAGGTCATTTGTTGTCTATATCAGGTAATGTTGTGTCTATATCAGGTCATTTGTTGTCTATATCAGGTAGTGTTGTGTCTATATCAGGTAATATGTTGTCTATAACAGGTAATGTTATGTCTATATTAAGTCATGTGTTGTCTATATCAGGTAATGTGTTGTCTATATCGGGTAATGTGTTGTCTATATCAGGTGATGTGATGTCTATATTAGGTAATGTGTTGTCTATATCAGGTCATGTGTTGTCTATATCGGGTAATGTGTTGTCTATATTAGGTCATGTGATGTCTATATTAGGTCATGTGATGTCTATATTAGGTGATGTGATGTCTATATTAGGTAATGTGTTGTCTATATCAGGTCATGTGATGTCTATATTAGGTAATGTGTTGTCTATATCAGGTCATGTGTTGTCTATATCAGGTAATGTGATGTCTATATCAGGTCATGTGTTGTTTATATCAGGTGATGTGATGTCTATATTAGGTCATGTGTTGTTTATATCAGGTGATGTGATGTCTATATTAGGTCATGTGTTGTTTATATCAGGTGATGTGACGTCTATATTACGTCATGTGTTGTTTATATCAGGTGATGTGACGTCTATATTAGGTCATGTGTTGTTTATATCAGGTGATGTGACGTCTATATTAGGTAATGTGTTGTCTATATCAGGTCATGTGTTGTCTATATCAGGTGATGTGATGTCTATATCAGGTCATGTGTTGTCTATATCAGGTGATGTGATGTCTATATTAGGTCATGTGTTGTTTATATCAGGTGATGTGATGTCTATATTAGGTCATGTGTTGTTTATATCAGGTGATGTGATGTCTATATTAGGTCATGTGATGTCTATATTAGGTAATGTGTTGTTTATATCAGGTGATGTGTTGTTTATATCAGGTGATGTGATGTCTATATCAGGTCATGTGTTGTTTATATCAGGTGATGTGATGTCTATATTAGGTCATGTGTTGTTTATATCAGGTGATGTGATGTCTATATTAGGTCATTTGTTGTTTATATCAGGTGATGTGACGTCTATATTACGTCATGTGTTGTTTATATCAGGTGATGTGACGTCTATATTAGGTAATGTGTTGTTTATATCAGGTGATGTGATGTCTATATTAGGTCATGTGTTGTTTATATCAGGTAATGTGATGTCTATATTAGGTCATGTGTTGTTTATATCAGGTGATGTGTTGTCTATATCAGGTCATGTGTTGTCTATATCAGGTGATGTGATGTCTATATCAGGTCATGTGTTGTCTATATCAGGTGATGTGATGTCTATATTAGGTCATGTGTTGTTTATATCAGGTGATGTGATGTCTATATTAGGTCATGTGTTGTTTATATCAGGTGATGTGATGTCTATATTAGGTCATGTGATGTCTATATTAGGTAATGTGTTGTTTATATCAGGTGATGTGTTGTTTATATCAGGTGATGTGATGTCTATATCAGGTCATGTGTTGTTTATATCAGGTGATGTGATGTCTATATTAGGTCATGTGTTGTTTATATCAGGTGATGTGATGTCTATATTAGGTCATTTGTTGTTTATATCAGGTGATGTGACGTCTATATTACGTCATGTGTTGTTTATATCAGGTGATGTGACGTCTATATTAGGTAATGTGTTGTTTATATCAGGTGATGTGATGTCTATATTAGGTCATGTGTTGTTTATATCAGGTAATGTGATGTCTATATTAGGTCATGTGTTGTTTATATCAGGTGATGTGATGTCTATATTAGGTCATGTGTTGTTTATATCAGGTAATGTGATGTCTATATTAGGTCATGTGTTGTTTATATCAGGTGATGTGACGTCTATATTACGTCATGTGTTGTTTATATCAGGTGATGTGATGTCTATATTAGGTCATGTGTTGTTTATATCAGGTAATGTGATGTCTATATTAGGTCATGTGTTGTTTATATCGGGTGATGTGATGTCTATATTAGGTCATGTGTTGTTTATATCAGGTAATGTGATGTCTATATTAGGTCATGTGTTGTTTATATCAGGTGATGTGATGTCTATATTAGGTCATGTGTTGTTTATATCAGGTAATGTGATGTCTATATTAGGTCATGTGTTGTTTATATCAGGTGATGTGTTAAGGATGAATTAACACGTGCTGTAACTATGTACAGTATAATATCCAAGGTCTCTACTCTTCAATACCTGGTACATGTGAGATATGTTGTCTGAGAAGTCGGAGATAAAAGATACATGTTTGAGGTACCTGTACAGATACATGTACTCTAGGTGCAATTATTGTGCCATGCTGAATACGATTTTATCGGATATAGATAAAATTACCAACATTTAATTACAACATGTAACCAGTTAAATGACTAAAGCGATTTACCGGCATTATAGGTAAAGAGGAAACACATGTATTAAGGTATAAACAGATGACACAAAGTTCATACACTTACAACGATACATCATGGGCAGACTGAACAGTTTAATCAATGTACAGGTATAAACATCAACTACATTATCTCAGGTAATGATAGACATATGTCGTATTTCTGGGAAGAGAATTCCCTTGAGGAAGGTCCTGGTATGTTTTGTCTGACATTAGTCATCGTCTGTTCTAATCATAGTTAGTCACATTGTCTTCTATCATTAAACAAAATGTTATCAAAGATTCACATAAAGTAACAAGTCGACACTTGGTGAATGATAATTGTTTCCCACAAAACCACTCGGGAAACCATTTTTTTTACATTTCCATCACAGTTAAGAGAAACCCATTTGTTTGTCTGTCAGTTTGTTTGTGGTTTAACGCCCACGCAGCAGCTAAGGGCACGTGACTATGATGTCCAGGGATGAAAGTAGCCACTAACAGGAAGATTATGTCTATTATTATATACGTAAAAATGGCCAATGAGAATATTGTAATAGGATACAGACATTTTTAGTTGGAAAAACTATCTTAATATGATGAATGATGAACATTTTCCTGCTGTTTTGCTTTGTCAACAAATTTATTTGACAAAATAACAAATTATGTGACGATAGGCAAGCAAAAAGAATAATCTGACCATTTCACAAGGAAAGAAATTGACACTCAATGTAGGTAAATTACGGCAAAATATGAACAAATACTTACAACGGCGATTCCTAAAAATAGTACAAGGAAAAAGACCATGTGTTCCTGAAGAGTAAGCTTCTTCTGTTTCGTCGACGTTACCTGCGATGTGGTCAAATCAAGTAAGTAATGTCACGTTGTCAAATAGAGTTGTGATCCTATTATTCTCCCAGGTGGATTTAAATAATTCTGTGATAAATACAGTTATTACAGTATGTTGTACATCTCTGAAGCAATTTTACGATAGTATCCACTGTTTCGGATGTTATTAGTTAATACTGTACTGTGTTTCTATCTTGGTGATATCTGTGGTATCTGTCAATGAGAATACCAGTTAGGTAAAGGGACATAACTCTATATATGAATTGTTGAACTTTTCAGTTTTGGGAAGTCAATAAAGTTGTTGAGTGTAATGTAACACATGTGTTAACCGGTGATTTTACAACGAGACTAAATCAGGTTCAATCTGGGGATGAGCCGGTCATCCACACACGTAAAGCACGATAGATGCTACAATATCCTCACTCTAGTGATATTTTGTATTAGTGGAACAACTACGATGGAGATGTTTTCTCTTTCAGACCACTTATTCTCCTTGCACGTTTCTAGGACGCCCGCGTAATTTTTTCTTTCCTATTCGTGTTTACCTCAATTCATCGATTTTGATTCTTTTACATCGACAAGAAAATACTGAGATAGACGTATAAGGTAATTATATAATATATAATTTTTTTTCTACTTCAATCAAATTTTGACAAGCTTATCATTTATTTAGACATATTCGTTGAAGTATTCTGTATAATTTTCTGGGTTACACTGCAAATATTTATAATAACATAATCTTAGTTCCAGTCATTTTATTTAAGCCAACCCATTGGTTTCTGGAGATGTCTGTATAAACATGTATTTTCAGCTTGTACATAATGTTAACTCAGACGTGAAGTAAAATGTGAAATAAGTGCGGAAGTTACAAATTCTATTCAAAGAAAAGAAAGTGAAACATGATATAGACCTTTATAATTCTACAGTTTGGCATTTAAATTAAAATCTGAATCGCATTACTTATGAACCTGTTGAGGATTGAGCCCCAGGTGAGTTTTTACATGAAAACTGCTGATTTAAAGATATTCACGACAGAGGCTTATCAGATTGATATCCACATTATTTTGTGACAAAGACATTTAAAATAAATATTGTATCATTTATTTTACCGTGTATCTAAGTAATTAAATAGCATATTGCACTTGAACGACGTTTACGTTCTGTTCCTGTAGAATGACAAATAACGTCTGCTAATAAAAAAACTCATTGCGGCGTGTATCTTTAGCTCAGATCACAAACCCCGGTGATATCAACACGCCTGACTAGGACTGAAAAATGACAAAATAAAAATTTCCTCTGAATATCTATTGCAGGTGGTACACACTGCTGGTGGTACACACTACTGGTGGTACACACTGTTGGTGGTTGATAATGCTGGTGGTACACAATGTTGGTGGTGGTACACACTGTTGGTGGTACACACTGTTGGTGGAAAACACTGTTGGTGGAACACACTGTTGGTGGTACACTGTGTTCGTAGTACACACTGTTGGTGGTACACATTGTTGGTGGTAGATACTGTTGGTGGTACACACTGTTGGTAGTATACACTGTTTGTGGTACACACTGTTGGTGGTAGACACTGTTGGTGGTACACATTGTTGGTGGTAGATACTGTTTGTGGTACACATTGTTGGTGGTACACATTGTTGGTGGTAGATACTGTTGGTGGTACACACTGTTGGTGGTACACACTGTTGGTGGTAAATACTGTTGGTGGTAAATACTGTTGGGTACACACTGTTGGTGGTACACAGTGTTGGTGGTTGATAATGCTGGTGGTACACAATGTTGGTGGTGGTACACACTGTTGGTGGTACACACTGTTGGTGGAAAACACTGTAGGTGGAACACACTGTTGGTGGTACACAGTGTTCGTGGTACACACTGTTGGTGGTAAATACTGTTGGTGGTACATACTGTTTGTGGTACACACTGTTGGTGGTAGATACTGTTGGTGGCTGTTGTTGGTACACAGTGTTGGTGGTACACACTGTTGGTGGTAGATACTGTTGATAATACACAGTGTTGGTGGTACACACTGTTGGTGGTACACAGTGTTGGTGGTACACAATGTTGGTGGTAGATACTGTTGGTGGTACACACTGTTGGTGGTAGACATTGTTGATGGTAGATATTGTTGGTGGTACACAGTGTTGGTGGTAGACACTGTTGGTGGTAGACACTGCTGTTGGTACAAACTATTGGTGGTTGACACTGTTGGTGGTAGACATTGTTGGTGGTACACATTGTTGGTGGTAGACACTGCTGTTGGTACAAACTATTGGTGGTAGACACTGTTGATGGTACACACTGTTGGTGATACACACTGTTGGTGGTAGACACTGTTGGTGGTACACACTGTTGGTGATACACACTGTTGGTGGTAGACACTGTTGGTGGTACACACTGTTGGTGGTAGACACTGCTGTTGGTGGTACACAGTTTTGGTGGTACACACTGTTGGTGGTAAATACTGTTGGTGATACATACTGTTTGTGGTACACATTGGTGGTGGTAGATACTGTTTGTGGTACACATTGTTGGTGGTACACACTGTTGGTGGTAGACACTGCTGGTGGTATACACTGTTGGTGGTAGACACTGCTGTTGGTGGAACACACTGTTGGTGGTACACAGTGTTGGTTGTACACACTGTTGGTGGTAAATACTGTTGGTGGTAGATACTGTTGGTGGTACACACTGTTGGTAGTATACACTGTTGGTGGTACACATTGTTGGTGGTAGATACTGTTTGTGGTACACACTATTGGTGGTACACACTGTTGGTGGAACACACTGTTGGTGGTAGATACTGTTTGTGGTACACATTGTTGGTGGTACACACTGTTGGTGGTAAACACTGCCGTTGGTGGAACACAGTGTTGGTGGTACACAGTGTTGGCTGTGCACACTGTTGGTGGTAAATACTGTTAGTGATACATACTGTTTATGGTACACACTGTTGGTGGTACACACTGTTGGTGGTAGAAACTGCTGGTGGTACACACTGTTGGTGGTAGACACTGCTGTTGGTGGGACACACTGTTGGTGGTACACAGTGTTGGTGGTACAGACTGTTGGTGGTAAATACTGTTGGTGATACATACTGTTTGTGGTACACACTGTTGGTGGTACACATTGTTGGTGATACACACTGTTGGTGGTAGACACTGTTGGTGGTACACACTGTTGGTGATACACACTGTTGGTGGTAGACACTGTTGGTGGTACACACTGTTGGTGGTAGACACTGCTGTTGGTGGTACACAGTTTTGGTGGTACACACTGTTGGTGGTAAATACTGTTGGTGATACATACTGTTTATGGTACACACTGTTGGTGGTACACATTGTTGGTGGTAGATACTGTTGGTGGTACACACTGTTGGTGGTACACATTGGTGGTGGTAGATACTGTTTGTGGTACACACTATTGGTGGTATACATTGTTGGTGGTAGATACTGTTGGTGGTACACACTGTTGGTGGAACACACTGTTGGTGGTAGATACTTTTTGTGGTACACATTGTTGGTGGTACACACTGTTGGTGGTAGACACTGCTGGTGGTATACACTGTTGGTGGTAGACACTGCTGTTGGTGGAACACACTGTTGGTGGTACACAGTGTTGGCTGTACACACTGTTGGTGGTAGACACTGCTGATGGTATACACTGTTGGTGGTAGACACTGCTGTTGGTGGAACACACTGTTGGTGGTACACAGTGTTGGCTGTACACACTGTTGGTGGTAAATACTGTTGGTGATACATACTGTTTATGGTACACACTGTTGGTGGTACACACTGTTGGTGGTAGACACTGCTGGTGGTACACACTGTTGGTGGTAGACACTGCTGTTGGTGGGACACACTGTTGGTGGTACACAGTGTTGGTGGTACAGACTGTTGGTGGTAAATACTGTTGGTGATACATACTGTTTATGGTACACACTGTTGGTGGTACACACTGTTGGTGGTAGACACTGCTGGTGGTACACACTGTTGGTGGTAGACACTGCTATTGGTGGGACACACTGTTGGTGGTACACAGTGTTGGTGGTACAGACTGTTGGTGGTAAATACTGTTGGTGATACATACTGTTTGTGGTACACACTGTTGGTGGTACACAGTGTTGGTGGTACAGACTGTTGGTGGTAAATACTGTTGGTGATACACACTGTTTGTGGTACACACTGTTGGTGTACCACACTGTTGGTGATACACACTGTTGGTGGTAGACACTGTTGGTGGTACACACTGTTGGTGGTAGACACTGCTGTTGGTGGTACACAGTTTTGGTGGTACACACTGTTGGTGGTAAATACTGTTGGTGATACATACTGTTTGTGGTACACATTGGTGGTGGTAGATACTGTTTGTGGTACACATTGTTGGTGGTACACACTGTTGGTGGTAGACACTGCTGGTGGTATACACTGTTGGTGGTAGACACTGCTGTTGGTGGAACACACTGTTGGTGGTACACAGTGTTGGTTGTACACACTGTTGGTGATACATACTGTTTATGGTACACACTGTTGGTGGTACACATTGTTGGTGGTAGATACTGTTGGTGGTACACATTGTTGGTGGTAGATACTGTTGGTGGTACACACTGTTGGTAGTATACACTGTTGGTGGTACACATTGTTGGTGGTAGATACTGTTTGTGGTACACACTATTGGTGGTACACACTGTTGGTGGAACACACTGTTGGTGGTAGATACTGCTGTTGGTGGTACACAGTTTTGGTGGTACACACTGTTGGTGGTAAATACTGTTGGTGATACATACTGTTTGTGGTACACATTGTTGGTGGTAGATACTGTTGGTGGTACACACTGTTGGTGGTACACATTGGTGGTGGTAGATACTGTTTGTGGTACACACTATTGGTGGTATACATTGTTGGTGGTAGACACTGCTGGTGGTACACACTGCTGTTGGTGGAATACACTGTTGGTGGTAGACACTGTTGGTGGTAAATACTGTTGGTGGTAGACACTGTTTGTGGAACACACTGTTGGTGGTACACACTGTTGGTGTACCATACTGTTGGTGGTAGACACTGCTGGTGGTACACACTGCTGTTGGTGGAATACACTGTTGGTGGTACACAGTGTTGGTGGTACACACTGTTGGTGGTAAATACTGTTGGTGGTAGACACTGCTGGTGGTACACACTGTTGGTGGTAGACACTGCTGTTGGTGGAACACACTGTTGGTGGTACACAGTGTTGGCGGTACACACTGTTGGTGGTAAATACTATTGGTGATACATACTGTTTGTGGTACACGCTGTTGGTGGTACACATTGTTGGTGGTAGATACTGTTTGTGGTACACACTGTTGGTGGTACACACTGTTGGTGGTAGACACTGCTGTTGGTGGAACACACTGTTGGTGGTACACAGTGTTGGTGGTACACACTGTTGGTGGTACACACTATTGGTGGTAGATACAGTTGGTGGTACACACTGTTGGTGGTACACACTGTTGGTGGTAGATACAGTTGGTGGTACACACTGTTGGTGGACTTTTAGTCCCTCAAAATGTTCTGTAACATACATGTTACATTTCAGTTAATTCGAATAATGGTTCTGTTCAGAATATACTCTTGACCACGATTTTGTTCTAAAATTAGCAGATGTATGGAAATTTCGAACATTATTGAATTATGGAACTAATGTAACCCTCTTCTTTCTATTACTTAAAATTTTCTGCATGCACCTATAATGTTTCAAAATGTAGGCCATTATCATCACTGACGAGTCGTACAAGGACGAAACCTACAATGCAGTTTAAATCATTGTTTGACTCTGCTGTGTCAAACACATTTGTATCTTAAATTGCTAGTTACCTGTGTGTCTTTGTACAAGTATACACATCCCCCATCACCTTGTAGAGGTAATAATGACTCTATTAAGACAAAGAATTTATGGAACTTCACAAGTGCACACGTCATAAACAGAAAACTACAGATATTTAATGGAAAATTTCCGGTCTTAACTGTACTCGTATTTATTTCAATCGTTTGCTTTGATTCCGGTTTCTTCGGTTTTGGGATAACGCCTCCCGAACTGATAAAAACCAGACGTTCGCCAATGACGTCATTAACACTTTCCCTTTTTAGATTTGACAACAAATGACATTGAAACGTTTCTTTATTATATGTTAGTGCGGATAAACGAATAGTTGGCACGTGCGCATATTCATAAAAGTTATCTTGATAAATTACAAACTTCTAAGTCTCCTTAAAACGGAAGTCATAGTAATTGTCGGCAAAAGCAGACTTTAAGTATATATTCTAATATATTAATATTACAATGAAGGACAAGTGTTGTAAATAGTTAAGATTAACATTCCTTGCAACGGTAGCTAGGGATACGTCTTACTGACAGGGGCGTGATGATGTTAAACCACGTGGACGAGAACACGTCAAACGAATGTACAAGAACATATGTATAAAAGAACATTTACATACAGAGATAATCAGTCTGCAAACAGAACCAAACTCTATAGTCAGATATGCTTGTAGGGGAATCCTGGGATTCGATGCGTCTAATTTGAGAATGTGTCATTAGTTATTTGGCTTTACCAAGATTAAAATGGTGGATGTTGTCGATGCAGCAGCGGAAGCTTAGTCTTCCGGAACACCTGGTCTTATTCTCCTTGTACTTTGTCAGGAGTCTCCATGTCAATAAATTTTTTGTTCATATTTGCCTTAGATTTATTGAATCTGAGTTTGGATTATGATTTTTATTTACGTTTTGATGTTGCTATTTTTCTTGTTTTGAATAAACTAAAAATGTCTTATTTAAGATCAATACCACTATAACAATAATGGTCAGAGATTCGAGCAAAGTTATTGTACACTGATAAAGACACCAAGGAACTTTAATGTATACGGCAACGGAATGTGATGTTAAACAGTAACATCTTAAGTTTGTGACTAAATATTAACAAATTCCGGTGATACTCCTAAAGTTTGTAACTAAATGTTACCAAATTCCCGGTGATACTCTGAAGTAAAATTGGGACATTAAAACTGAAGAAAGCTAAATACATAAGTGAAATGTATTGTTTATTGTCATCGTCTCAACACATGTGTCCTTAGCATTGTGGCAACAGGGTACAATTTGTATCGGAATAAGAATCATTGTACATAGTATGGGAGGACATTTGACCGTGTTTTATTGTTATTTTCTTTACAGTTGAGCAGTCAAGTGTTCTTCTTGATGGGGAGGGGGTATTTAAGGTTGATATTGGTTTACAGTGTTTCGATAAAGAAGAATAATTTAGCGCCTTACAATCGGCAGTACACAACGTCTGTGAAAGATGTTCCATAAAACTATATAAAAATATCACAGTTTATTTTCGAAGTTTTATCAAATAATCTACACCAAATTCAAAGAAACCAATTCCTGATAATGTGCTTAACAAAATAATTTTATAGAAGGTTCTTTTCAAACTAAGAATTTATCTTTTTAAATAGATTTATCTCACACTGTCTTACTATCCTATTATCGTGATGCTTATATTTGAAATGAAAATAAGATACGTAAAAATTCTCTTGTTCCGAGTATCTTTTATTTTGTACAATTTTACACTTAAATCACCACTTCAACATATTAAACAATTCGTGTAAAATTCTCTTCACTCTATATACAGAAAGCTTATCAGACGCTACAGCCGGAACAGTTACGATTGGTACTTATCACACTACATGTAGACTTCATGGCGTCCGCTTTATTACTTATCTGTAGATAAAATTGATCCCTCTGAATTTCAACATTTTGGTCCGTAATATCATTGATGATTGTACAACAGAATACAAAAACAATTCAATGCAATTTAGAATAAATAAAACAAACAACGAATCAAAACACAAAAAAATACCAACATGTCAACATGTCAACATAATACAAACTCAGTATATCTAGGAAACATGTCAACATAATACAAACTCAATATATCTAGGAAACATCAACATGTCAACATAATACAAACTCAATATATCTAGGAAACACCAACATGTCAACATAATACAAACTCAGTATATCTAGGAAACATGTCAACATAATACAAACTCAATATATCTAGGAAACATGTCAACATAATACAAACTCAGTATATCTAGGAAACATGTCAACATAATACAAACTCAATATATCTAGGAAACATGTCAACATAATACAAACTCAGTATATCTAGGAAACATGTCAACATAATACAAACTCAGTATATCTAGGAAACATGTCAACATAATACAAACTCAGTATATCTAGGAAACATGTCAACATGTCAACATAATACAAACTCAGTATATCTAGGAAACATGTCAACATAATACAAACTCAGTATATCTAGGAAACATGTCAACATAATACAAACTCAGTATATCTAGGAAACATGTCAACATAATACAAACTCAATATATCTAGGAAACATGTCAACATGTCAACATAATACAAACTCAGTATATCTAGGAAACATGTCAACATAATACAAACTCAGTATATCTAGGAAACATGTCAACATAATACAAACTCAGTATATCTAGGAAACATCAACATGTCAACATAATACAAACTCAATATATCTAGGAAACATCAACATGTCAACTTAATACAAACTCAGTATATCTAGGAAATATGTCAACATAATACAAACTCAGTATATCTAGGAAACATGTCAACATAATACAAACTCAGTATATCTAGGAAACATGTCAACATAATACAAACTCAATATATCTAGGAAACATGTCAACATGTCAACATAATACAAACTCAGCATATCTAGGAAACATGTCAACATAATACAAACTCAATATATCTAGGAAACATGTCAACATAATACAAACTCAGTATATCTAGGAAATGTGTCAACATAATACAAACTCAGTATATCTAGGAAACATGTCAACATAATACAAACTCAGTATATCTAGGAAACATGTCAACATAATACAAACTCAGTATATCAACATGTCAACATAATACAAACTCAGTATATCTAGGAAACATGTCAACATAATACAAACTCAGTATATCTAGGAAACATGTCAACATAATACAAACTCAGTATATCTAGGAAACATGTCAACATAATACAAACTCAGTATATCAACATGTCAACATAATACAAACTCAGTATATCTAGGAAACATGTCAACATAATACAAACTCAGTATATCTAGGAAACATGTCAACATAATACAAACTCAGTATATCTAGAAAACATGTCAACATAATACAAACTCAATATATCTAGGAAACATCAACATGTCAACATAATACAAACTCAGTATATCTAGGAAACACCAACATGTCAACATAATACAAACTCAGTATATCTAGGAAACATGTCAACATAATACAAACTCAGTATATCTAGGAAACATGTCAACATAATACAAACTCAATATATCTAGGAAACATGTCAACATGTCAACATAATACAAACTCAGTATATCTAGGAAACATGTCAACATAATACAAACTCAGTATATCTAGGAAACATGTCAACATAATACAAACTCAGTATATCTAGGAAACATGTCAACATAATACAAACTCAGTATATCTAGGAAACATGTCAACATAATACAAACTCAGTATATCTAGGAAACATCAACATGTCAACATAATACAAACTCAATATATCTAGGAAACATCAACATGTCAACATAATACAAACTCAGTATATCTAGGAAACACCAACATGTCAACATAATACAAACTCAGTATATCTAGGAAACATGTCAACATAATACAAACTCAGTATATCTAGGAAACATGTCAACATAATACAAACTCAGTATATCTAGGAAACATGTCAACATAATACAAACTCAGTATATCTAGGAAACATGTCAACATAATACAAACTCAGTATATCTAGGAAACATGTCAACATAATACAAATTCAGTATATCTAGGAAACATGTCAACATAATACAAACTCAATATATCTAGGAAACATGTCAACATAATACAAACTCAGTATATCTAGGAAACATGTCAACATAATACAAACTCAGTATATCTAGGAAACATGTCAACATAATACAAACTCAATATATCTAGGAAACATCAACATGTCAACATAATACAAACTCAGTATATCTAGGAAACACCAACATGTCAACATAATACAAACTCAGTATATCTAGGAAACATGTCAACATAATACAAACTCAGTATATCTAGGAAACATGTCAACATAATACAAACTCAATATATCTAGGAAACATGTCAACATAATACAAACTCAGTATATCTAGGAAACATGTCAACATAATACAAACTCAGTATATCTAGGAAACATGTCAACATAATACAAACTCAGTATATCTAGGAAACATGTCAACATAATACAAACTCAGTATATCTAGGAAACATGTCAACATAATACAAACTCAATATATCTAGGAAACATCAACATGTCAACATAATACAAACTCAATATATCTAGGAAACATCAACATGTCAACATAATACAAACTCAGTATATCTAGGAAACACCAACATGTCAACATAATACAAACTCAGTATATCTAGGAAACATGTCAACATAATACAAACTCAGTATATCTAGGAAACATGTCAACATAATACAAACTCAATATATCTAGGAAACATGTCAACATGTCAACATAATACAAACTCAGTATATCTAGGAAACATGTCAACATAATACAAACTCAATATATCTAGGAAACATGTCAACATAATACAAACTCAATATATCTAGGAAACATGTCAACATAATACAAACTCAGTATATCTAGGAAACATGTCAACATAATACAAACTCAGTATATCTAGGAAACATCAACATGTCAACATAATACAAACTCAATATATCTAGGAAACATCAACATGTCAACATAATACAAACTCAGTATATCTAGGAAACACCAACATGTCAACATAATACAAACTCATTATATCTAGGAAACATGTCAACATAATACAAACTCAGTATATCTAGGAAACATGTCAACATAATACAAACTCAGTATATCTAGGAAACATGTCAACATAATACAAACTCAGTATATCTAGGAAACATGTCAACATAATACAAACTCAGTATATCTAGGAAACATGTCAACATAATACAAACTCAGTATATCTAGGAAACATGTCAACATAATACAAACTCAGTATATCTAGGAAACATGTCAACATAATACAAACTCAATATATATAGGAAACATGTCAACATGTCAACATAATACAAACTCAGTATATCTAGGAAACATGTCAACATAATACAAACTCAGTATATCTAGGAAACATGTCAACATAATACAAACTCAGTATATCTAGGAAACATGTCAACATAATACAAACTCAGTATATCTAGGAAACATGTCAACATAATACAAACTCAGTATATCTAGGAAACATCAACATGTCAACATAATACAAACTCAATATATCTAGGAAACACCATAATGTCAACATAATACAAACTCA
This sequence comes from Ylistrum balloti, assembly GCF_031769215.1. Taxonomy (NCBI): domain Eukaryota; kingdom Metazoa; phylum Mollusca; class Bivalvia; order Pectinida; family Pectinidae; genus Ylistrum; species Ylistrum balloti. The sequence continues at coordinate 199,269 of NW_026782757.1, read as the reverse complement.
GTATATCTAGGAAACATGTCAACATAATACAAACTCAGTATATCTAGGAAACATGTCAACATAATACAAACTCAGTATATCTAGGAAACATGTCAACATAATACAAACTCAATATATCTAGGAAACACCAACATGTCAACATAATACAAAACTCAGTATATCTAGGAAACATGTCAACATAATACAAACTCAGTATATCTAGGACACATGTCAACATAATACAAACTCAGTATATCTAGGAAACATGTCAACATAATACAAACTCAGTATATCTAGGAAACATGTCAACATAATACAAACTCAATATATCTAGGAAACATCAACATGTCAACATGATACAAACTCAGTATATCTAGGAAACATGTCAACATAATACAAACTCAGTATATCTAGGAAACATGTCAACATAATACAAACTCAGTATATCTAGGAAACATGTCAACATAATACAAACACAGTATATCTAGGAAACACCAACATGTCAACATAATACAAAACTCAGTATATCTAGGAAACATGTCAACATAATACAAACTCAGTATATCTAGGAAACATGTCAACATAATACAAACTCAGTATATCTAGGAAACATGATGTCAACATAATACAAACTCAATATATCTAGGAAACATCAACATGTCAACATGATACAAACTCAGTATATCTAGGAAACATCAACATGTCAACATAATACAAACTCAGTATATCTAGGAAACACCAACATGTCAACATAATACAAACTCAGTATATCTAGGAAACATGTCAACATAATACAAACTCAGTATATCTAGGAAACATGTCAACATAATACAAACTCAATATATCTAGGAAACATGTCAACATGTCAACATAATACAAACTCAGTATATCTAGGAAACATGTCAACATAATACAAACTCATTATATCTAGGAAACATGTCAACATAATACAAACTCAGTATATCTAGGAAACATGTCAACATAATACAAACTCAGTATATCTAGGAAACATGTCAACATAATACAAACTCAGTATATCTAGGAAACATCAACATGTCAACATAATACAAACTCAATATATCTAGGAAACATCAACATGTCAACATAATACAAACTCAGTATATCTAGGAAACACCAACATGTCAACATAATACAAACTCATTATATCTAGGAAACATGTCAACATAATACAAACTCAGTATATCTAGGAAACATGTCAACATAATACAAACTCAGTATATCTAGGAAACATGTCAACATAATACAAACTCAGTATATCTAGGAAACATGTCAACATAATACAAACTCAGTATATCTAGGAAACATGTCAACATAATACAAACTCAGTATATCTAGGAAACATGTCAACATAATACAAACTCAGTATATCTAGGAAACATGTCAACATAATACAAACTCAATATATCTAGGAAACATGTCAACATGTCAACATAATACAAACTCAGTATATCTAGGAAACATGTCAACATAATACAAACTCAGTATATCTAGGAAACATGTCAACATAATACAAACTCAGTATATCTAGGAAACATGTCAACATAATACAAACTCAGTATATCTAGGAAACATGTCAACATAATACAAACTCAGTATATCTAGGAAACATCAACATGTCAACATAATACAAACTCAATATATCTAGGAAACACCATAATGTCAACATAATACAAACTCAGTATATCTAGGAAACATCAACATAATACAAACTCAGTATATCTAGGAAACATGTCAACATAATACAAACTCAGTATATCTAGGAAACATGTCAACATAATACAAACTCAGTATATCTAGGAAACACCAACATGTCAACATAATACAAAACTCAGTATATCTAGGAAACATGTCAACATAATACAAACTCAGTATATCTAGGACACATGTCAACATAATACAAACTCAGTATATCTAGGAAACATGTCAACATAATACAAACTCAGTATATCTAGGAAACATGTCAACATAATACAAACTCAATATATCTAGGAAACATCAACATGTCAACATAATACAAACTCAGTATATCTAGGAAACATGTCAACATAATACAAACTCAGTATATCTAGGAAACATGTCAACATAATACAAACTCAGTATATCTAGGAAACATGTCAACATAATACAAACTCAGTATATCTAGGAAACACCAACATGTCAACATAATACAAAACTCAGTATATCTAGGAAACATGTCAACATAATACAAACTCAGTATATCTAGGAAACATGTCAACATAATACAAACTCAATATATCTAGGAAACATCAACATGTCAACATAATACAAACTCAATATATCTAGGAAACACCAACATGTCAACATAATACAAACTCAATATATCTAGGAAACATGTCAACATAATACAAACTCAGTATATCTAGGAAACATGTCAACATAATACAAACTCAGTATATCTAGGAAACATGTCAACATAATACAAACTCAGTATATCTAGGAAACATGTCAACATAATACAAACTCAGTATATCTAGGAAACATGTCAACATAATACAAACTCAGTATATCTAGGAAACATGTCAACATAATACAAACTCAGTATATCTAGGAAACATGTCAACATAATACAAACTCAATATATCTAGGAAACATGTCAACATGTCAACATAATACAAACTCAGTATATCTAGGAAACATGTCAACATAATACAAACTCAGTATATCTAGGAAACATGTCAACATAATACAAACTCAGTATATCTAGGAAACATGTCAACATAATACAAACTCAGTATATCTAGGAAACATGTCAACATAATACAAACTCAGTATATCTAGGAAACATCAACATGTCAACATAATACAAACTCAATATATCTAGGAAACACCATAATGTCAACATAATACAAACTCAGTATATCTAGGAAACATCAACATAATACAAACTCAGTATATCTAGGAAACATGTCAACATAATACAAAATCAGTATATCTAGGAAACATGTCAACATAATACAAACTCAGTATATCTAGGAAACACCAACATGTCAACATAATACAAAACTCAGTATATCTAGGAAACATGTCAACATAATACAAACTCAGTATATCTAGGACACATGTCAACATAATACAAACTCAGTATATCTAGGAAACATGTCAACATAATACAAACTCAGTATATCTAGGAAACATGTCAACATAATACAAACTCAATATATCTAGGAAACATCAACATGTCAACATGATACAAACTCAGTATATCTAGGAAACATGTCAACATAATACAAACTCAGTATATCTAGGAAACATGTCAACATAATACAAACTCAGTATATCTAGGAAACATGTCAACATAATACAAACTCAGTATATCTAGGAAACACCAACATGTCAACATAATACAAAACTCAGTATATCTAGGAAACATGTCAACATAATACAAACTCAGTATATCTAGGAAACATGTCAACATAATACAAACTCAGTATATCTAGGAAACATGATGTCAACATAATACAAACTCAATATATCTAGGAAACATCAACATGTCAACATGATACAAACTCAGTATATCTAGGAAACATGTCAACATAATACAAACTCAGTATATCTAGGAAACATGTCAACATAATACAAACTCAGTATATCTAGGAAACATGTCAACATAATACAAACTCAATATATCTAGGAAACATGTCAACATGTCAACATGATACAAACTCAGTATATCTAGGAAACATGTCAACATAATACAAACTCAGTATATCTAGGAAACATGTCAACATAATACAAACTCAGTATATCTAGGAAACATGTCAACATAATACAAACTCAGTATATCTAGGAAACATGTCAACATAATACAAACTCAATATATCTAGGAAACATGTCAACATAATACAAACTCAATATATCTAGGAAACATCAACATGTCAACATAATACAAACTCAGTATATCTAGGAAACATCAACATGTCAACATAATACAAACTCAATATATCTAGGAAACATGTCAACATAATACAAACTCAGTATATCTAGGAAACATGTCAACATAATACAAACTCAGTATATCTAGGAAACATGTCAACATAATACAAACTCAGTATATCTAGGAAACATGTCAACATAATACAAACTCAGTATATCTAGGAAACATGTCAACATAATACAAACTCAGTATATCTAGGAAACATCAACATGTCAACATAATACAAACTCAATATATCTAGGAAACACCATAATGTCAACATAATACAAACTCAGTATATCTAGGAAACATCAACATAATACAAACTCAGTATATCTAGGAAACATGTCAACATAATACAAACTCAGTATATCTAGGAAACATGTCAACATAATACAAACTCAGTATATCTAGGAAACACCAACATGTCAACATAATACAAAACTCAGTATATCTAGGAAACATGTCAACATAATACAAACTCAGTATATCTAGGAAACATCAACATGCCAACATAATACAAACTCAGTATATCTAGGAAACATGTGAACATAATACAAACTCAGTATATCTAGGAAACATGTCAACATACTACAAACTCAGTATATCTAGGTAACATGTCTAATTATTACTAACTCAGTATATCTAGGAAACATGTCAACATAATACAAACTCAGTATATCTAGGAAACATGTCAACATAATACAAACTCAATATATCTAGGAAACATCAACATGTCAACATGATACAAACTCAGTATATCTAGGAAACATGTCAACATAATACAAACTCAGTAGATCTAGGAAACATGTCAACATAATACAAACTCAGTATATCTAGGAAACATATCAACATAATACAAACTCAATATATCTAGGAAACACCAACATGTCAACATAATACAAAACTCAGTATATCTAGGAAACATGTCAACATAATACAAACTCAGTATATCTAGGAAACATGTCAACATAATACAAACTCAGTATATCTAGGAAACATCAACATGTCAACATAATACAAACTCAATATATCTAGGAAACATCAACATGTCAACATGATACAAACTCAGTATATCTAGGAAACATGTCAACATAATACAAACTCAGTATATCTAGGAAACATGTCAACATAATACAAACTCAGTATATCTAGGAAACATGTCAACATAATACAAACTCAATATATCTAGGTAACATGTCAACATGTCAACATGATACAAACTCAGTATATCTAGGAAACATGTCAACATAATACAAACTCAGTATATCTAGGAAACATGTCAACATAATACAAACTCAGTATATCTAGGAAACATGTCAACATAATACAAACTCAGTATATCTAGGAAACATGTCAACATAATACAAACTCAATATATCTAGGAAACATGTCAACATAATACAAACTCAATATATCTAGGAAACATCAACATGTCAACATAATACAAACTCAGTATATCTAGGAAACACCAACATGTCAACATAATACAAACTCAGTATATCTAGGAAACATGTCAACATAATACAAACTCAGTATATCTAGGAAACATGTCAACATAATACAAACTCAGTATATCTAGGAAACATGTCAACATAATACAAACTCAGTATATCTAGGAAACATGTCAACATAATACAAACTCAGTATATCTAGGAAACATCAACATGTCAACATAATACAAACTCAATATATCTAGGAAACACCATAATGTCAACATAATACAAACTCAGTATATCTAGGAAACATCAACATAATACAAACTCAGTATATCTAGGAAACATGTCAACATAATACAAACTCAGTATATCTAGGAAACACCAACATGTCAACATAATACAAACTCAGTATATCTAGGAAACATCAACATGTCAACATAATACAAACTCAGTATATCTAGGAAACACCAACATGTCAACATAATACAAACTCAGTATATCTAGGAAACATCAACATGTCAACATAATACAAACTCAGTATATCTAGGAAACATGTCAACATAGTATATCTAGGAAACATGTCAACATAATACAAACTCAGTATATTTAGGAAACATCAACATGTCAACATAATACAAACTCAGTATATTTAGGAAACATCAACATGTCAACATAATACAAACTCAATATATCTAGGAAACACCAACATGTCAACATAATACAAACTCAGTATATTTAGGAAACATGTCAACATAATACAAACTCAGTATATCTAGGAAACATGTCAACATAATACAAACTCAGTATATTTAGGAAACATGTCAACATAATACAAACTCAGTATATCTAGGAAACATGTCAACATAATACAAACTCAATATATCTAGGAAATATGTCAACATAATACAAACTCAGTATATCTAGGAAACATCAACATGTCAACATAATACAAACTCAGTATATTTAGGAAACATCAACATGTCAACATAATACAAACTCAATATATCTAGGAAACATCAACATGTCAACATAATACAAACTCAATATATCTAGGAAACACCAACATGTCAACATAATACAAACTCAATATATTTAGGAAACATCAAGATGTCAACATAATCACAATACAAACTCAAATTCAATGTAACTAGGGGAAAATATGAACAAAAGTAGGAATTTACACTGAAACTCCCGAACAAGTACAAGGGGAATCATCTCAAACAGTCACCTGACGCAGGTGTAAACACCTATTTAGTAAATTGTGTATGTTAAAATCAATTTGTATTTAAATGACGGACAAGATTATCTATCTATGTCAAGATAGATAATCTTGTCCGTCATTTGTTCAACTTATATAATAGTATAGTGATGACCATACAAACTAGAAAACGCTTCACCTTCGTGTACTCCTTTGATGTTTTCATTTACTTGATTTTTCTTCCATTATTTCATTCGTTCACGTATAGTGTTAACAGTTAACACGTGATGAATTCTTTTCCACAGCGTTTTCACTTTTGAACATTTTTGAACAAAACAGCGAAAAAAAGATTATTTGAAAATATAATGAGATATTGGAAAAATATTGTTGATTGCGAGAGCAGTCCTTCTGATGTACGTTCCAGCTGGATCTCCAACACACGTAGTCACTGAGAAACATTCTTGAAGTCTAAAACTACAGACGATTATCGTCCTCATTTTAGGACAAGATGAAGATTCACAGACATGAAAATATGGCCAACAGTCCTTTTGATTCTCGGATATAATTTCTTTGAAAACGTGTTTCTTCTACACTGTTTGTTTCCGTGTATTGCTAAATCTCGCACTGGGCATATACAGATGGGTAGCGATCACATCTATAGGACGATTTGTCCTCCCTAACGGGCGTGAGGTATAACATTCTGTTAATCACGTGTAAATGCCAAAATAAAAAACACACGATTGGAGTGTAACATTAATAAAACTCAAAAGCGTCGTCAATGTCAGTCACCAGTATGTCTTGACAGAAGTTTTCCGTTTCATTCCCCATCTCATTCCCCGCCTTATTCCCCATCTCATTTCCCGCCTCATTCCCCGTCTCATTTCCCGCCTTATTTACCATCTCATTCCCCGCCTTATTCTCCATCTTATTCCCCGTCTCATTTCCCGCCTTATTCCCCGTCTCACCTCGCCCCATTCCCCGTCTCATTCCCCACCTCATTCCCCGTCTCATTTCCCGTCTCATTCCCCACCTCATTCTCCGTCTCATTTCCCGTCTCATTCCCAGCTCTCTACATTTCACTGTTTATTGCAACATCATAATGCAGATTACTAATGTGTGACGTCATTTCATTATATTCGTCTGACGTCACTATATGTGGATATACTTACGGGATAAATCATAAACGTATTTCGAAAACTGTTCAAGAAATTCCCGTTATTGTGTTGTATCGTCCGGAAGCAGCCTCGCTCGTACAATAAATATTGTCCCCTAAACCAAAAATAACAGCCACAACGCAATCAAGTGTCGAGAAGCAGGGAAGAGAGGAGCAGGGAAAAGGAGAGCAGGGACGAGGGGAGCAGGGAAGAGGGGAGCAGGGAAGAGGGGAGCAGGGAAGAGGGGAGCAGGGACGAGGGGTGCAGGGACAAGGGGAGCAGGGAAGAGGGGAGCAGGGACAAGGGGAGCAGGGAAGAGAGGAGCAGGGAAGAGGGGAGCGGGGAAGAGAGGAGCGGGGAAGAGGGGAGCAGGGACAAGGGGAGCAGGGAAGAGAGGAGCAGGGAAGAGGGGAGCAGGGAAGAGAGGATCAGGGAAGAGGGGAGCAGGGACAAGGGGAGCAAGGAAGAGAGGAGCAGGGAAGAGGGGAGCAGGGAAGAGAGGATCAGGGAAGAGGGGAGCAGGGACAAGGGTAGCAGGGAAGAGGGGAGCGGGAAGAGAGGAGCAGGGAAGAGGGGAGCGAGAAGAGGGGAGCAAGGAAGAGAGGAGCAGGGACGAGGGGAGCAGGGAAGAGGGGAGCAAGGAAGAGGAGCAGGGAAGAGGGGAGCAGGGAAGAGGGGAGCAGGGACGAGGGGAGCAGGGAAGAGGGGAGCAGGGAAGAGGGGAGCAGGGACGAGGGGAGCAGGGAAGAGGGGAGCAAGGAAGAGGGGAGCGGGAAGAGAGGAGCAGGGAAGAGGGGAGCGGGAAGAGGGGAGCAGGGAAGAGGGGAGCAGGGAAGAGGGGAGCAGGGACAAAGGTAGCAGGGAAGAGGGGAGCGGGAAAAGAGGAGCAGGGAAGAGGGGAGCGGGAAGAGAGGAGCAGGGAAGAGGGGAGCAGGAGCAAGGAAGAGAGGAGCAGGGAAGAGGGGAGCGGGAAGAGAGGATCGAGGAAGAGGGGAGCAGGGACAAGGGGAGCAGGGAAGAGAGGAACAGGGAAGAGGGGAGCAGGGACGAGGAGAACAGGGAAGAGAGGAGCAAGGAAGAGGGGAGCGGGAAGAGGGGAGCAGGGAAGAGGGGAGCAGGGAAGAGAGGAACAGGGAAGAGGGGAGCAGGGAAGAGAGGAGCAGGGAAGAGGGGAGCAGGAGCAAGGAAGAGAGGAGCAGGGAAGAGGGGAGCAGGGACGAGGGGAGCAGGGAAGAGAGGAGCGGGGACGAGAGGAGCGGGGAAGAGGGGAGCAGGGAAGAGGGGAGCAGGGCAGAGGGAGCAGGGAATAAATAAAGGGATACATGAAGTAATAAGGGGTAAAATGAGGGAAGGATGAAATGAGTGATTATACATGTTAGGAGGAATATGGCGAGAAGAAATTTGATGAAGAGTTCACTCCAGGTGGCAAGGTAGTCTGGATTATTCTGAAGTTCTAGCTACATAAAAAAATGATGGTACGTCAGATTAATTCCGACTAAGTGTCCTACAGTCCATATTTGGTCTTCAAATTTAAACATCTGAAGTCTGATGAGGATAGGGATATCAAGATTCCTCTTAGATCAGCATCGTCAATGATTAAATGAAATGTACAGTAACCCAGTGTAGGGCCGTAGTCAGGTCAAATACACCGATTTTATTTTTTACTTTGCTGATCAAATGATATTTGCAATATTCTTACTACATATATTTCAATATTTAGTTCTTATATTGTAGACATGTTGGTATAACGGTCCGACAGTTTGTACATAGAACACTTGGTTTCTGACCAAATGCGAAAAAAATGGACACAAGTATAATCAAACCAAATAAATGTTTTGAGAAAAAGCAAGCTAATTCTATTTGGTTGCTCTTGTGTAGTTTGTGAACTATGATTGTTACTCTGTATTGTTGTTATATATCATCGCTTATAAAGTAATTTTGAAGTCGATGAGCCGATAGACTCAAAGTAAATACAGAACTTGTGTGACCATGTTGGTACTATCTACACCTTGCGTCGGTACTTCGGTAACTGAGTTTATATCAGAAATGTAAGAACCTTAATAGATACAAAGTTTGGTTATTATGTATAGCGTGAACATTATAGAAGCAAATGTTACTGGGTTTTCTTTTTTACATCTGGTGGCCAATAAGTTATCTAATTTCGCAAAGAAGTTGTCTCGTGTGTTCGCGGCAGTGAAGGTAATTTCTGTGAAGGTATCACAATCAATGACTTCCCTGGATACCATTAGATACTACATATGTGTTCTTTTACACAGTGTACACAATTTACTCTAGTTTCTCTGTAGGGATTGACAGCAAGTAAGCAGCCTACAGGTGCGTGGTTCAACTCTCCATATAAGTTGGAATAGGATCGATCTGTGTTGACGTGGCTGTGTCCTAATTGCGACGAGCCTCTCGTATGCTGATCATTGAGGTAGCCACCAGCTACTTTCAATGATACCCTGCCTCGGAATTATTCTGGCCTTTCACAGGGTGATAAACTCAGTAAACCAATAACGGATTTCTTCACTCTTCAATCCTCTTCTTCAGACTCGGAAAAGCTGCATTATACGTACGTATAACATCGGCTGTGGTTACACCATGGCTGTAAGAGTGCTCCAACGTTCTACATAAGGACGATCGGGGTTCAATTTTTCGGACGTGTTTAGAATAAAGCTTCCTCTTACACCACGGGGACCTTATTGTCTACATTAAAGTGAGTAAAGCTAGCACACTTTTTAGTTGTATAAGATATGTATATAAAAGAGAATTTCGAGTTAACTTCTAGTATTCAATGATTTTAAATATGAAGTGTAAAACAACGACTTTAAAGTCTCTTGGTCCGAGGCTTTCAAACTATGTGTATCCTTATCGTAACTCATTGACGTTGGATAATTATAATTATAGTATATAGTTCGTATATTTCTGATAAAGTAATTAGAAAAAACTAGCTACGTGTTGGTGTAACACCACAAGTGGGAACAGAACACACTCATACACAAATATAATTCCATCTATTGTTTGTAATGAGTGCGTACTACATCCCCTCCGCTCCCCTATAAGTGGACGATTCCATTGTGCTACCTGTCTATTCATACTTGACAATACCGCGCTGTTTGTCACATATTGCAAACGAAGGGAATCGTCTGACTACTGAGTAGAACCAATTCTGTAGGGAGTGTATATACTCACCTGAGCAGGTATTCACGGCCACTCAGGTACGGGGAGGCCGGTAGCAGCGCTATTAACACGCGTGTAACGAAAGGGAGCAGACGACTTTTTTTCGGGTGTAGTTACACAGAGGGGTGAGTTTTACCTGTCCTGTGATACAGGTGTGATACGTTTTTTCGGGTGTTGGTAGAGATTAGTACCAATGACACGACGTCCTGTCTGTTTAGGTGACCATGACATAGACAGGTGTGGATATCCCGGAGTAGTGGTTATAAAATTGTTGTAACAATATAACGAGGATCTAACGGTGAAATTTTACTCCAAACGAAACTGACTTGGGATCAATTATCACATGAAGGTAATTAAACAACTGCAATTATTACCTGTGGACTACATATCACCTGTCATCTTTTGAAATATTTAAATTTCTGCTTGAAATTGTTGAAAAATCATAAATTTTTGATTTGGAGACGGAACTAAGTGTGTGTTATTTATTAGGAATCTCTATTAACACTGTTCGGATACAATGGCCAAGTTGAAGGGATTTTCTGCTGCTGGGATAAAATCGATGGTTCCGTGTTTACTGTCGGCGTTCATGCTAATGCTACTACTACCCGTGACAGTTTCAGGTAAGTCGCAATGATTTTTCAGCCTTTTAATTTGTCAAAGCATTATCGCAATCCAAATCGACAAACTAGGTAACTAATGTATTCAAAATTATATATATATTGCTTTTCTCTCAATATTTCATGTTAAAATTTGTTTCTAGTCTTGACCAGGTGTTTTAAAAACTGGACATGCAAGTTTCTCTGTATAGGTCAGATTGTTGAAAATAATCAGGCTAACAATGCTTTTGGTAGAACGATCATCTAGTCGGAAATTATCGACAGAACGAAACCTGCATATACTGGTCACCTCGACAGAACGACATATTGTTCCGTCGTTAGGTGTGGTCAGTGATCTATACAGCGATAGGAGTCCTCTTCCCCAAATTAAATCCGATAACTTCCCTTTTCAAGAATGAATAAAGAGTTTGAAACGTGCTTTGAAATCTCGAAAGGATTTTTTCTGGATGTACTTCTGAAACATTCCACAGGGAAATAGTGCGCCCGGCATTTTGCATTGGTAGATGTGCTTTAGGAACAAGCACGTGACTATACAAACGACATTTTGTAAAGATGACCCTAATACTACATAGATATCAGTACAGCTGGGTGTCGTTGTACACAGACGTCATTCAAGACAACTATCGCTAAATGTCAGGATATACAGAAAACGACCAGGAGGATATTTCGGGGAATCGTCCAAAAGATATAGAATCCACGTGGTCATCACATAACTCAGGCCACGTGTTTTATAGTTATACATTGGATGGATGGAGATGGATTCAGAAGCTGAGTGGTGGCGGGAAACGAGAGGGCGGGGTAGGGTAGAAGCATACTGGTGAATTATAACTTGTTTTATAAATAGTAATCGATAGAATTGGGGGATTTCCGGCATTCCTGGAATTCCAGGATACGTCACAGCAATAAGTACGCGAAAAGGTATAAATGATAATAGGATGACGTATATATACTGTATCTACTATGCTGATACGGAATTAAATATAAACCTGACAAGTATCCATCTGTACGAGGAACTGTTGACGGAACTGTCTTCTACTGTTATTGAACCAAAACGGTCAGTTCGGGTTGGATACTGAACATAAGTCATCATACGTGTGTTTGTGTGTGTGGAGAGGGGTGACTGGGTGATGAAGATGAGGAAGGAAGGATAGGAAAGGAGGAGGGAGGGGAAGGGGGTTGGGTGGTTTTGGAGGGACGAATTAATGTGTGAACTAAGGTAGTTGACAGAGTGTAAAGTTACAAATATGGAGTGGAACGGAAGTTGGATTTTCAGCTCATTTAGACATTACCTGCAATTTCAACAAAAGACATTAATCATATACATTTAATACGTATCACATTCCCACTTAACTTAGATGCGCGACTTTTGGCTGTCTCGCAACAGCCACGTGTTCATCATAGTAAGCCCTATATATACACACACGGAACCAACTTCAATACACAAAGTAGGCGCTTCATAGTCCGTGTCATTTTAATAAAATGAAGATAAAATTGTCGTGTCCTGGAAGGAATAAGATTAGAATATTAATTACAGAGTAATTATACTATCTAAATTACATGTTTATGCTTATTTTTCTTTTAATGGTTTAAAATGACTACATTTGATTTTGTCACACCCGATAAAAATTCCAACCTGTACAGATAGGACATACCTTGATAGATGTATCATCGATATTCATCACCTATTTCATTTAAAAAAACTGCGTAAAAAGTTTGAAACTTGCTCGAGCGTGTCCACAACGACCTTACAATTTGTGTTGTAGCGTACGTACATAGGAAAATCGATCACGAGGTCACGTGGTTCTCGGATGCCTTCAGTGTCTCTTGATAATTGTTTTCTATTAGTTATTGATAATTTTAATAGTAACTTAAATGTTTCTCTTACAGTCTTATGATGGTTGTTTAAAGTACGTTAAGAGGCGAGAGTAGAACGGGGTAAAATAACTGGCGTTACATTGTCGAAGAGAGTGCGACATGTTTGGGGAGTTTTAGAAGGATTGAGGGGTAGAAAAGACAGGGTAAATTCACCAAACAACAGGTACCTGTCTTCTCTCAAATATACACTTAACTTTTACAAATGCATATGATTCATAACTTTGCGATTGTGACGTCATGTTGTTGCCTGTTATGTTTGGACGCGAGTCTGATAATACACTATTATAAATTGATAAGAAAGCACCTATTGACCTATTATATCAAATTTTCAGGTACTGGTTTTTAAAGTTACGTCAGACTGTTATATATCGAACTTTTTTACGCGTTGGTGAATGGGGGGGTGGGGGTGGGGTGGGGGGTGGGGGGTGGGGGAGGGTTACATGGATATTCTCTCATCACCCAGCTGGTCCTACCCTCACTGTACTCGTTAGATTCGATACTTCATACAGCAAATGCTAAATAAAGAGAAAACATGCAGTGAATTTCATCATTGAATGTAAAAACGTCGTCCTTCCTCAGTGGTATTGTTGCGTATAGCACTCTCGTGGTTCAAGATCCATCCGTCTCCCTTTGGATTGTGGGCACGGAAAGGAAGGGAAAGACAGGGCAGAACAGGGCAGGGCAGTACAGGGGTGTTGGTGTTCTGGAGCCAAGAAATAGTAACGATTAAAAGCAAGATTTCAAAGATTTGTCATAGGGTGTGGTCATCAGCCACGTGGGTGTTGTAAGGGGGCGTGGCACATTATATCATCGGTAAAAACATTCGGATGTCAACAAGGTTATAGAGGTTAGGAATACAGGTTAATCATTACAAGTATTTTTAATCGTAATCCCGAGATCTGTGACGTGTTATATACCTTATTATCATACACTCGGGGTCAAGAGATACGTCGTTGATCGTCAAAGTAGTTCAAGCTTTACGTCTCTGTAACAAACAATACAATTTAAGAAATCGATATCCTTCTAAAATCATGAAGTGAAAGCTGAACCCCTGATATCAATTGAATTGAAATTTTATTCTTGAAAAGAAATGAAAAGTATAAGAAATATAAGAAGTGTTAGATACAAGTCTGTGAAACATTGCTTTATTGTTTGGTTAAGCTGACAAATCATTGTATGTTTTGGAAGAACGTAAATTCCATTCGTGGATTGACGGGTATTTACATGTTTTGCCGTTCCTTGTATTTGTATGCAAATGAGATTTCGACCATTGCATACCAAGCCGTATACATACGATCGGTGTCATAGCTGGCTAAATAATAACGGTGTAATCATATGGGTATATTATTATATAAGTATATTAATTACTTATCATAACCGTGTCGTATAAATCGTTTAAATTTAAGTTTACCTAAATTTTAACGATTTTAATTTGACAATAAAAGAGAATGAATATGAACAAAATGACAAAGTTAGTAATGTCATCTAATATACACAACGTACGATCAAATATCCGGAGGGGATTAACACAATCTGGAACATAAATATCATAATTCCATTTATCTAAAACAAATAGGAACCATCAGAATACATACACACTTGTATGAACTGTCCGAGACTGTATGAATGTAATATTAAGAGTATTATGAGAAAACCAAATAAGATATTGCTTCAAACAGCAGAATATCAAAGGAGTTTTATACCGTGTGTAATACATATTAACGGACATTAAACTATTGACGTAACTTTACCGAGGAAACACGTAGGATATTATACACACGCATAGAGAAATTGTCAATTAAATACCATCTTAAACCACTATACTGGAGTGTTATAGGAAAATCGATAGATAGAAACGACTTGTATTGCAATATAAGGGATAACAATGGCGGAGATGTTGAGACCATCCCTTAATTTCTTCATCAAGTCTTGAATACATAGGATATTAGGAAATGTATATGAAATGTTTCTATTTCTGATACGAGTGAAGCAGGTTAAATACTGAACTAATAGGTATATTAAACTTTTAAGTGGACAAGCTTCGTTCTGCTGTTTAATTTGTAGAGATTTTTTAACGTAAGGAGTACCGGGCCTTCAGTGCCTCAGATTTCCAAGGGAATTTTACGAGTCGAGTATCACAATCTTTTTAAGAGACTTTTGCGAGCCCTGGGGAGACAGATTTAGTAAAACAGATCATATATCTGTATGTTTGCGAGCCCTGGGGAGACAGATTTAGTAAAACATTTTACAAGATGGAAGTTTCTGTAAGATCACATCTGTATGTTTGGGAGCCCTGGGGAGACAGATTTAGTAAAACAGATCATATATCTGTATGTTTGGGAGCCCTGGGGAGACAGATTTAGTAAAACAGATCATATATCTGTAAAACAGATCATATATCTGTATGTTTGGGAGCCCTGGGGAGACAGATTTAGTAAAACAGATCATATATCTGTATGTTTGGGAGCCCTGGGGAGACAGATTTAGTAAAACAGATCATATATCTGTATGTTTGGGAGCCCTGGGGAGACAGATTTAGTAAAACAGATCATATATCTGTATGTTTGGGAGCCCTGGGGAGACAGATTTAGTAAAACATTATATACAAGATGGAAGTTTCTGTAAGATTATATATCTGTATGTTTGGGAGCCCTGGGGAGACAGATTTAGTAAAACAGATCATATATCTGTATGTTTGGGAGCCCTGGGGAGACAGATTTAGTCATATATCTGTATGTTTGGGAACAGATTTAGTAAAACAGATCATATATCTGTATGTTTGGGAGCCCTGGGGAGACAGATTTAGTAAAACAGATCATATATCTGTATGTTTGGGAGCCCTGGGGAGACAGATTTAGTAAAACAGATCATATATTTGTATGTTTGGGAGCCCTGGGGAGACAGATTTAGTAAAACAGATCATATATCTGTATGTTTGGGAGCCCTGGGGAGACAGATTTAGTAAAACATTTTACAAGATGGATCTGTAGTTTCTGTAAGATCATATCTGTATGTTTGGGAGCCCTGGGGAGACAGATTTAGTAAAACAGATCATATATATATCTGTATGTTTGGGAGCCCTGGGGAGACAGATTTAGTAAAACAGATCATATATCTGTATGTTTGGGAGCCCTGGGGAGACAGATTTAGAAAACAGATTTAGTAAAACATTTTACAAGATGGAAGTTTCTGTAAGATCATATCTGTATGTTTGGGAGCCCTGGGGAGACAGATTTAGTAAAACAGATCATATATCTGTATGTTTGGGAGCCCTGGGGAGACAGATTTAGTAAAACAGATCATATATCTGTATGTTTGGGAGCCCTGGGGAGACAGATTTAGTAAAACATTTTACAAGATGGAAGTTTCTGTAAGATCATATCTGTATGTTTGGGAGCCCTGGGGAGACAGATTTAGTAAAACAGATCATATATCTGTATGTTTGGGAGCCCTGGGGAGACAGATTTAGTAAAACATTTTACAAGATGGAAGTTTCTGTAAGATCATATATCTGTATGTTTGATACGTTTATGAATGTAAACTCATCCCAGCTTGGAATGTCAATTGCTCATCATACTTCCGGTTTGAGTGAATTCATAGCGATAACTCTTCTATTTATGTTATTTATGTAAAACCGGAAATCTAAATGAAGAAACGTTTTTTGGAATAGTTCAACGTGCATTATTAAACTGTTGTAACATATAGCTGATGACGTCACTCAGGTAAATTGTACATACCTGTGTGTCTATTCATAATATATCAATTATCCTACATATCTAACAAAACGATACACACCTGGAGTTTTCCTTCGGAAATTTTCTGTGTATAGCCACATATACAAGCAGTGATTGCCAAATAACACAGAAGCTATTATTCCGAGCCAGTCCGTCATTTGCCGAGAACTTGTCATTAGGTTTTAATTAGCATAATAGAAACTATAAAACATATGTATGTATTTATGTATATGTGTTTTAAATTGTGGCAAGGAAAATTGTCCAAGTATGGCTAGCTTTACCCTAAAGTGATATCAAAGATTTCTGTTTGTCATATAGGTTTTGAAATGTTGATAAATAATTATACATATACCTACAACACTATAGGGTATCAGAATGGTTACTCACAGAAAAGGGTCACAGTAGTGACCAGACATATACAATGCTCTTAAGAAATCAGAGCGTTCAATTAATGTTTGATTTCAGTAAACAGACCATTGATGTGACAGACAGTTACATTAACTTAAAACATTGGAACAATAAATTGTTTAATTTCTTATGAATTTAAAAAAAAAAGTATTGACAGAAATTGAAGACGATTGTATATTGTATCAGAGAATGTGACTATTACGGTCTCATCGACGGACATGTCTAAATTCTCACTAATCACGGAAACGTCGTAAGGTGGAATATCATAACATCCTATTAGATATATCCTATGTATATCTACGCAATAAATAATCAGATTTTTTTTCCAATTTACCGTGGATCTGAAGTCTATTTTCAACATATCGCAAGAATTGACGAGAATTCTATTTATACCTGGATTTTACTGTCTAACAATCATTTAGTGACGAACGATTCGCATATCATTACAGACATTATCATGTATATATTAAACACAAAAATTTGGTTAGGGAATTATGTGTAAATGTTTGGTTAGATAAATGTTGTTGTTATAATTAAGACGCTGTGGTCAAATGACGTCGTATACTTCCATGATTTGAAAAAGACGTATCGTTTCATTCATGCAATACATTCTGCCAAAGCTCGGACTCCTGTAGGAAAACTTCGCTTGCTTGACGGAAAGTCCCGACGATTTCCCGCTATCCCAATGGCTCGATTAAAATTTGCTGAGATTGGCAGATTTGATTGATATTGAAAAATCACAAATAGAACCGATCAGTATTTTCTGTGGTGATCAAATATCTTATTTCATAAACAGTTTAGGTTTTATGTTCAGAATAATGAAAGAAATTACCTCATAAGCATAGAGGTGTTCATGTTTCACTGTACGGTGTGCTCATGTTTCACTGTACGGTGTGTTCATGTTCCACTGTACGGTGTGTACATGTTTCACTGTACGATGTGTTCATGTTCCACTGTACGGTGTGATCATGTTTCACTGTACGGTGTGTTCATGTTTCACTGTACGATGTGTTCATGTTTCACTGTACGGTGTGTTCATGTTCCACTGTACGGTGTGTTCATGTTCCACTGTACGGTGTGTTCATGTTCCACTGTACGGTGTGTTCATGTTTCACTGTACGATGTGTTCATGTTTCACTGTACGGTGTGTTCATGTTTCACTGTACGATGTGTTCATGTTTCACTGTACGGTGTGTTCATGTTTCACTGTACGGTGTGTTCATGTTCCACTGTACGATGTGTTCATGTTTTACTCTATGATGTGTTCCGGATTCACTGTACAAAACAGCGTATTAAGAAAGAGAGAAGAGGACGTTGGAGAACACTTATAATGTAACAGTTTATCAAGTTGGTTCAGATGTTCTGGTTACATGGTTATTATTGGTCACGGTCATCCAATATCGGAAACTATGAAAATAGTGAACTATTCGGTAAGAACATCAGTCCCATATATCTAACTACTACTCATTTGAATCTTTCTCGTCCATTTTCTTTTTTGCCGATTTAGACACTCGGTATGACTGACGAGTACTAGAAGGACGAAAGAGATACCAGGTGTTACAAAATGTAGAATTCTTTAGGTGGCTTTACTACATCTACCTTTAGATTTCTTCTGAAATGTGATATTAACTTTTGAGTCTTTCGTACGGTTTTTTTAATTAGATATTTTCAATATTGCAACAAAATTTGTACAATGACTTGATAGGCTTTTTACATCGTATTGTCGTTATCGTCCCATCTCAGCCGCATGAATTCCAAACAATCATTACGTGCACTGTTCATTACTGTACCAGTTTCGTGCAAACCTAATGAGGTGATAAGGACACGAGCCTTCAGGTGAGAAATTATTCCCCAGGTGATACAACCTTACATAGTTACACTGAAGTCGGGGCCTTACATGAAACTTAAAGTTATTTTAAACATTTTATGATAAGGCACTTTTAAAACAAACTTGCCTGTAGTGATTTCCTATCTAACAGTGACGATAACACGGACGCGGTAAATTGAAAAATTTTTTCCCCTCAGAAATATTTCTATCAAAATATGACTGCGATTCGGAAGTACACTTTACACCGATTGCTAAGGATAACATGCGATTGGTCCTCCAGTATGATGTTCGTAGAGGTAGCCTTCAGTCACACAATGCCCCCTACCGCCGAATAACCCGCCTAAAAGCTATCACGAATCTTCCATTGAACTCGCGGAGAGATGGTGAAGTGTGTAAGAAAACAGTAATATTTATTTACAACGTCGTCGATTTCCCGCCTGATATAAAACACCAGACTGTTATGTAGTTTGTCCTGTGACGAGTCATTGT
The DNA here is from genome assembly GCF_031769215.1 of Ylistrum balloti. Taxonomy (NCBI): domain Eukaryota; kingdom Metazoa; phylum Mollusca; class Bivalvia; order Pectinida; family Pectinidae; genus Ylistrum; species Ylistrum balloti. The sequence goes on along the minus strand of NW_026782757.1, from coordinate 179,413 downwards.
AATAAAAACGATGCATGTTTATATGACCAATGTCGGTCAACTACAACAATAGATAATAAATATGTTGTAATATTGTCACTGCAGTCAGATCAATCATCACCTGATCAATACAAACGTTATCATGTCATTAAAAACACTAACAATACCGCCCCTGGGCTTGACGTGAGTGAACGTCGTTAACTTCTGATAGACTGATCGATGTAGGCGTGTTCAGGCAAGGAAGTTTAGACCATATCACAAAAACAGCCGTCTGTCTTATATGACTGACCTTCGGTGTGGCCGTTCATGCAAATATGTCGATCTGTTTTGACCTTCAAACTGACCATCGGACATCAATCTGTCATTTGGGCACACGTGTAGTGTCGCCTGAATGTCTTTTGTGGTCATTGGTATTGACATACAATGGACAGAAGGCATTCTTTATCTAAAATTAGAGGGTTGGAGAAGTTTTTAGATTTGAATACAGACAAATTCACCTCTACAGTCTATTTGGCAAATTGATATCAATTATTGACATTACACATTAAAAGTTCATAAATTTTCCGTGTTTTATTACTACATGAGATATACAAAAACAATTGTATCATTAAAAAAAAGACTTAAAATTTGTTGAAATTTTCAACACTTTGGAAATAACATTATGCAGCATATTGTCTGATAATCAGTAAATGTCCATGAAATACCAAAACTGAATTCTGACAAGAAATTAATCAAACTGAAGTCATTAATAAAATCATGGAGCAGAAGGTCACTAACTCCTATTGGAAAAATAAATATTATCAAGTCGTTACTCATATCTCAGTTTAATCATCTATTTATTTCTCTACCCAATCCGGATAATACATATCTCAAGAGACTTAATTCAATACTTTTTGATTTCTTATGGAATGGTAGACCAGATAAAGTTAAAAGGGAGATAATCATGCAAAATTATGCAAATGGGGGGTTAAAAATGGTTAATCTGACAGCCTTTATACACTCATTAAAACTTGCTTGGATCCGAAGATTATTCCACAATAATGAAAAATGGCAATTTATATTAAAAACTTATATAAACTGAGATCTTCTTGCAAATTGTGGTAGTGAATATATTGAAATGTGTAGTAAGAAATGTAAAAATGATTTTTGGAGGGACGTCTTTAATTCCTGGTATGTTTTAAATATCAAGTATTATGACAAAGTTTTTCATGAACAGATATTGAGAGTACCTATTTGGTACAACAGTCAAATAAAGATAGGGGAAGAACTATTTTTTATAAAGAATTTTATGAGAAAAATATTGTGGTAATAAATGATCTGATTAATGATGACAACTCGGGCTCATTCTATACGTTTGCTGAATTTACTCGTAAACTTCATGCTCATACAAACTTTTTAAGATATCAGTCTTATTTCGTCGCTAAAGAAACTCATTAATAATATACATATTCATGAGCTAAAAATAAGTTATCCCCACATTCCTGTTAACCTGGAACTTGTTCTTAGAGATGAAAAAAGGTTCTAAAAGGTTCTATGACATTTTGATCCAATCTCATCAGACTTCATCGGTTATTAAAAAGTGGAATACAGTATTTAATGATATAGACAAACCAACATGGGGGATTTTTTTTTTACAAATTACCGTTTATTGTAACGAACAATACAAAACTTCAGTGGTTCCAGTACAGGGTTGTCCATCATCTTTTAGCAACTAACTCTTTCTTGTTTAAAATAAGGGTAGTTATCTCCCCTTTGTGTGTTCTCTGTAACTCTGAAACAGAAACAACTACTCACATATTATGGGAATGTCAGGAGGTACAAAAATTACTGTCTAGTTTTGAAATACTATTAGATGCATTGTTAATCCCTTTTCCAATGAACAAAAAGTCCTTCATTTTTGGGCTAATTCTTAGGAATAATCTTCCAAGCAATAGAGTAAACAATGAAATTATCATAATAATTAAGCAATATATTTATAAAATGAGATGCCTGCATAGCTCCCTTAATATGAATGCCCTTGTAAATACAATTAAAGATAACTATACAGTTCAAAAGTGTGTTGCCTATGGTAAAGATGACACAGTTAAATCTAAATTTGAAAAAGAATGGAAAAAATGGGACAGGCTTATTAATCTTTAATTAAATTTTCATATGCACCTTAGTTTTCTATTTCTACTAACTGCTACATACTTATGTTTGTGCTTTTATTTTGAAATGTCTAAATGTATACAAACATGTAAATCCTTCATTAGCCGAAATTGTTTTACTCTCCTTTCACAATATATTTTACATATATAATCAATCTTCAAGTTTTATCATCTGACCCAACCACTTTTTTTCTCCTTTCTCTTTCCTCCCAAATCTTCTTTCTCTCCTGAAGTTTCTTCGTTTCTTTCATTCTTACATAAAAAGGTACAATGTCCCACACAGCCCACTGGCTTGAGTGTGTATTGATAGATGGGTGTGATACCTGTATGTATATACCTTTATAACAATCAGGTGGTGCCTACATGTTTGCATGCATGTGAACTTGAATACAAATACATATGTGTGCTGTCAGTATGATCATTCACATATATCTTACGTTGGTATGGAAGGTTTGTTTGATAGTATACATAAAATGTACGTGCTAATATATATAGTGTATGTATGCTTGTGCGTACATGTAAATAAAGTCTGTTTGTTAGTATACAAACATGTACGTGCTAATATATAGAGTGTATGTGTAAATAAAGTCTGTTTGTTAGTATACAAACATGTACGTGCTAATATATATAGTGTATGTATGCTTGTGCGTACATGTAAATAAAGTCTGTTTGTTAGTATACAAACATGTACGTGCTAATATATAGAGTGTATGTATGCTTGTGCGTACATGTAAATAAAGTCTGTTTGTTAGTATACAAACATGTACGTGCTAATATATATAAAATGTAAATAAAGTCTGTTTGTTAGTATACAAACATGTACGTGCTAATATATATAGTGTATGTATGCTTGTGCGTACATGTAAATAAAGTCTGTTTGTTAGTATACAAACATGTACGTGCTAATATATAGAGTGTATGTATGCTTGTGCGTACATGTATATATACAAACATGTACGTGCTAATATATAGAGTGTATGTATGCTTGTGCGTACATGTAAATAAAGTCTGTTTGTTAGTATACAAACATGTACGTGCTAATATATATAGTGTATGTATGCTTGTGCGTACATGTAAATAAAGTCTGTTTGTTAGTATACAAACATGTACGTGCTAATATATATAAAATGTATGTATGCTTATGCGTACATGTAAATAAAGTCTGTTTGTTAGTATACGAACATGTACGTGCTAATATATATATAGTGTACATTTTGTATGTATGTTTATGCGTACATGTAAGTAAGGTCTGTTTGTTAGTATATAAACATGTATATGCTTATGTATATATAGTGTATGTATGCTTATGCGTGCATGTCAGTTTGTAGCATGTTTAAGTAAGTTAGTGCACATGAGTAAGAATGTAAATGAGTATATAATGTGTATGTTGTATACTGTTTGTATGTATACATTGGTGTATATTTAAATGCTTGTACGACACATATGTCTACAAATGTATATGCATGCATGTACATATGTGTGAAGGAGCGTAAATACTGATGGGTATATATTTGTATATGTAAAGTCTCACTCTGAATATATAAGTGTGTTCTTGTGGGTGTGTCTGTAAGAGTATGTTTATTTTATTCATGTATCGATTGTATATTGTACTGAATAAAAAAAAAAGTTAAAGTCACTGATATTATCCAAAAACTAACACAGCAGCGTTCTCTACATCATCATTTCATCATGACATCGTGTTCTGATAGACAAAAATTGTACCCAGAGTCGTTCTTTATAGTCTCTTACAGTGATCGGCACATTTTACCAAGCAATTTAGTCCAAGACCAGGAAAACGCCAGTATTGACGACTGCCAACTTCTGGACTCATTTTGTGTGTGTGAATTTGACAGCTGACCGACCAAACTGTATGATCAATGTAAACACAGTACACGATCTACTAAAGAAACAGATTGCGTGTTTTGTCAGAAATTCGACGAAATCAGTTGAAGAACTCATTCTGGTAAAGTTTGGTGGAGTTCATTTCCACGATTCTTTTGTAAAGTCGGATGAATTTAAATGTAGATATGATTGGCTTTCGACATCACTTTCTTTCTCTGATGCCATTCTAAAAAACCCACACACATCGGTATAAACACAGGTTTGACGCTTACAGTTTGTGTAAGATGTGTCTGCATTTTGATGGAGTTAAAAGACAAGGTTACATGTAGGAGAAGTGATTCCACGGTACACATAACATGTGTCGAGTTTGTTGCCTTTTATCTAATGTCTTAAAACACATGTATTAACACCGTCAAGTGTCAGCGTCCATGTTATCATATATCTATGTTACCACCGGAACTTACTGTCAACTCCTATTGTCCACATCAGAAACGAACGCGCGGAAAAAATACAGGTCACTCAGGGAAGGTGATTGTATATCAGAATTCTCCCAAAGCGAATGCACCTTTGTCGGGGTTTAAAACATGTATAGTTAGATCTTGTTAAAAAAGTAGAATTTTCAACTGAAAAACGATCCACTGTCTTTGTGAAATGTAAAAAGTAATGAGTTCTTTTTTTTGTATTTTGTTAGTTGTTCAGATCGTTCATATCAGTATATTGTATGGAATAGAAGTTTGCCGGAAATGTGAGTTTTTGTGTTTAAAATAGAACCGTATCCGGTTTTCGTCCTTGTAATCTATGTCCTACATCTCGCGGTCTATTTTAGTGATGTTTTGTGCTGATATACATACATACGTATGGGTGGTTGGGGTAGGATGAAGGGTGGATGTGGGTGGATGTGGGATAGTCGGGGTAGGATGAAGGGTGGATGTGGGTGGATGTGGGATAGTCGGGGTAGGATGAAGGGTGGATGTGGGTGGATGTGGGATAGTCGGGGTAGGATGAAGGGTGGATGTGGGTGGATGTGGGAGTCGGGGTAGGATGAAGGGTGGATGTGGGAGTCGGGGTAGGATGAAGGGTGGATGTGGGTGGATGTGGGATAGTCGGGGTAGGATGAAGGGTGGATGTGGGAGTCGGGGTAGGATGAAGGGTGGATGTGGGTATATTGTTCATTAGCATGTCTGTTACCATATGGCTCCTGTCATCTTTACGGTTGCCCGCCGCATTTTCTACCAAAGATCTTCCTAATATTGGTTAGAATGACAATTTCGCATGGCTTCAGCTGTGCATGTATCTTTTCTTTTCCCTCTGCTGGTGCTGCTCATCGAAAATCGGACTTTTTTCTTCCCGTCTTTACATAATAAAGGGGTCCGCGTTACCCTCGTTAATTCGGTACCAGAAGTCTTAAAAAGATTAGGCCCCCCGTATGCTATTCAGTGAAGTAACTGCCACTTACTTCACGGAAAACTCGCCTTAAAACAATTCTAGTTGTCCTCAGTGCGGTAAATCAAACGATCAATCTTCAAATGATCCTATTACAGATGTCACTAAAGCCTCACTAGATGTATAAATACATGGCTCTAACGAGCTCTTATCGTAAATATCACATTGCTCTCTCTCACTACAAACACAATCACCAGATTACATCTGTACCCTACCGGGACCGATTGTCCGCTCTGTAGTGTGAGATATTTATGACGTTCAATTATTGAGAATGATATTTGCTCAGACCTCCGCACACAACAAGTTGCACTTGAAATATTTCGCGACTAGCACGTGTTTTATTACGAAAACAATGGCGGCTCCTTGACCTAAGCCATAATCTTACGAAATGTACAAATATTGCTATTAAAACGTGTTGTAACCATGATAAAAATCCAACAAAAAATAGGATTTTCTTTTAATATACATGTATACACAATTGTAAACATACAAACGTGTCATCTTATATTGTAAATATACATATTTGTATAGATATAGGGTTTAAGTTTCTCCCTGATTTATAAATATTGAAGAATATTTCACCGGAGATGAAGAATAATATTGTAAGAATATGCTGAGGAGACGAGTCGTTGGTCCGTATAGATTGTATATGATAACACGACAGGTTAAGTGAGAGATTTAAGTGAGACAATCATAGTACATTACCTGGACATGGAAATCGGACCAGTGAGTGTCGTGTGTATATATACAAAGTGGTCAGCGGGAATTTTAGTAAATAACGTGATGACCATCCTTCAGCATTTTTATACCGCCCACTCAAACCACCAATTATCATGGGTATTCAATATGAAGAAATCGTTTGTGATCGTGTGTGATCGGTCAGTACATATCGTTATAACATTGATTTGACAGGGTAATTGTAGAGCTATTTCCGGTGATACACCCTAAGGGGGTACACCCACCCAATTTAAATCCCAAGATATCAATTTTAATTTTAATTACGGAAAATGTTATAGTAAAAAACCTTTCACTCGAGAGTACCCGTGTAGACTGATCAGCCAGAATGTCATCGAATCTGAGCGTTCATGACCAATGTTCTAATTGCATTATAAAATTTTCAATAACTTTAGTCAACATTGACCCTGTGACACCCATAACTATATCTTACAAGGCACAAAATCATATAACTGCGGAGTTAGACAGAAAGAAACTTTTATTCCTTCGCTCATTGATCGATCTCCCTACGAACACCCTTTCAAAGCAAATATTTCTGTCGCGCTTGTATCAGTACCTTGAAAACAGTCCAACTCATCAAGCTGGCTTCATACCGGATATCGTAAAAATATTATCAAACTATGATCTTCTGAAGTACCTTCAACCATATCTTCAAACGTACACTTTTCCACAAAAGTTTCCCTGGAAGAAATTAGTCAGAGATGCTATCAATCGAAAAGAAGATACTTTATTAAGAGAAAGAATGCACTGTGACCGTGACTTTTTACGATATCACGATACTCACCATACTTACTGTTCACCTCATATACTATGGAAGTTAAAGTGTTCAAAATCTTCAAGATGTGTTGCAAAAATGTTAACATATACTCCGACGTGGATAGAATCGGAATGTGAAAAATGCAAAGAACTGTACATTGATCCGATTCTCCATTTCTCATCTAAGTGTTCTGTGACACAGGAAAGTAGAACTAAGTTCATGGAACATGTCCTTGTTTCATATGGAACGGATATTTGTATTTACATTGATAACCTCTCCCATGAACACTCCCTGAGACTGTTACTTGGGATGTATTGCTCGACATTTAAACAATATTTCGAATCTGACGATCAGTACTTTCTCTTCCTTAGAGACGGCATTGAGTTCCTGGACACCGCATCAAAAACATTTTATCGCAAAACAACCGCAAGATGTGATGTTTAAGTAGATGGTGCATCTCATCATAGTATGTGATGTGATTCAAAGTGACAATATATGTAAAAAGATAAGATTTTGAGCTTTTTGAACTTTTGCTTAAATTTGAATTTTGATATTTCCTTGTAAATCTCACTGTTGAGGAATAAAAGAATTGATTGATTGATTGATTGATTGTAAGTGATCGTGTGTGATCGTAAGTGATCGTGTGTGATCGTAAGTGATCGTGTGTGATCGTAAGTGATCGTGTGTGATTGTAAGTGATCGTGTGTGATCGTAAGTGATCGTGTGTGATCGTAAGTGATCGTATGTGATCGTAACCCATATAATTTCGAGGATGCGTTTTCTCATTAGAAGGAAAATTTTGATAACATACCAGTCCGGAATATATCTCCGAAATTCAAGGATCCGCTTTCAGTATCAATATATTTTGTACAGAGTGGTTTTGTATATTGAAAACTGAAGACTTGAACTTCGAAGATAATGGAAAGTACATCGTAAAATCAGTGTTTTCATATTTCCTCTTTGGGTCATAAATAGCTACAATTAACTTATATGTTTATGCAGATAACTTCTATATAAACTTTAATTTAACCATATTTCCACATTCTATTACATTTATGATTTTAAGGGAAAATGATATTAAAACGATGCAAGGAACGAACTTTATCGGAAACACAGTATTGTCAATATACAGGTATGTTAGTCTGCCACTTTTTCTCACGTGGAAGAAATCGTTTGGGTTAAAGTTTGTACGCTTGTCATCAAATCCATGAATGCCATCTTTCAATAAATACGAGGCGAGATTTAGATTAGAGAATTTTCAGTCTTTTCGTTTGATTCCTCCATCGGTATTCCAGTACATTACAATATCGGGATTATTTGATTGTTTTATTGGCACAGACTATTACTGTTAAAATTCTCAACGCTGAAAAATACTTAAGTATGTGTGAACATGTAACCGATTTGAACACACCCAGCGGACAGACGCTGTGAGACAGTAGGGTAGGGCCGATGTCTATTTTTAGATCCGTCTTCTACCGTAACCTGTTTAGCAGATTAAAGGTATTTAAAGGTGAGGCAATACTAATGTTGAAACTTCCAGATTTGGTCTCCACTGGTGTGCGAATTCTTTAAATGGCTACTTAGCTGACAAATCGTAACGTGGCCCGAATACACCCATTTCGACACAGTGACCGCGGAAGTCAATCAAGGACACCCGCCATGACCTACAAACAAACGAAGTGGGCCTACCTCTGTGTGCCTACTATTGCTGTACACGTATCCATTGTATAGAGGATAGTATTGTCAACGCTTCCATTGTTAAATTTTCATTACAGTTTATCAATGTGAACATTAAATAAAGAAGTTTGATATTTGTGTGTACGGTACTAATATAATGAAGGTGAATGCTGCCGCCAGGATTCGAACTTGGGACCTCCGCCTATATAGCCTTATATTTATTTAACTGACGTCCCCTTTTACACTTTACACATTGCAGCAGACGAGAGAGGAGCCCATCAAAGGCTACGCGTACTTTCAGTCGCCGAGGCTTTAAAAACGCGATCAGCTATTTCCGTCAGATGTGACCTAGATGATAGTGACAGGTGACTGAAAACGAAAGAAGTAGTCATCAGAAATCCCCAAAACAATGCCAGCCAAGGCATAAGTATATAACAGGTCTTGTCATGTTAAGTCTCCAAATATAGGATGTCTATTGTCTGCTGATAGAGGAGTATCTACGTGTTGTCAGTCATTCACTCAAAATATCTTATAACCTAAATGCTTCGGTCAGTACATATCGTTATAACATTGATTTGACAGGGTAATTGTAGAGCTATTTCCGGTGATACACCCTAAGGGGGTACACCCACCCAATTTAAATCCCAAGATATCAATTTTAATTTTAATTACGGAAAATGTTATAGTAAAAAAACTTTCACTCGAGAGTACCCGTGTAGACTGATCAGCCAGAATGTCATCGAATCTGAGCGTTCATGACCAATGGTCTAATTGCATTATAAAATTTTCAATAACCTTAGTCAACATTGACCCTGTGACACCCATAACTATATCTTACAAGGCACAAAATCATATTCGAATTCACTTTTATAGTCACGTATGTATTATTTGTCACGTGATTTTTTGTCCCAGCTTGCTTATGTGGTTGTGTCCTTAGACAAGATAGTACCCCAATTCATTTTGACGGCGTGCGTCTGGCCTCCCGTATGTTATTCAATGATTTAACCGCAAGGTACAACAAAGAGGCATCCCTCAAAACGAACTTGCCTGTTTATGGGGCGTCAAGCCTAACTAGACAGAAAACAAACACCACTGTTGATGAACATCTCTGTCTTAAGTTATCCCTGCCCCACCACCTCTTCTCTCACAAACACTCGCCCCCCACAGTCTTCGCCTAAGTCATAGACACCCCGACTTTCTCCCGAGATGTATCACAGATCAACCAAGACACACTAACAGTTGTGTATAGATAAGGCAATATAAACCTATCACTATATACAATACATTAAGTTCTGTCGGATCACGTGCCAACGAAATTTGCTGGATACGAACTCGCCATATCGTCACATGTGCGGGTCTTAATAACAGGCGTCGTTTTCCTTTACAGTCAAATTAAAAATCTTTTAAAATGTCATTTTGAAGAGTGAACATAAAATATTTTTAAAGTTATCGAGCTAACATCACACGAAGGGTATTCGTTTCCTCTCTCGGCTGTTAAATACAAACGTATCTGTTACGAAGGGAATTAACTCTGTGAAGAAGGGAAATAATTTCCTAGGTTAACACCAACACCAAAGCTACCTTACGCGTAGCTTTAACCGTATCAAAATGCAAAATTTGTCAATTTTCAATCAAAAAAGTGTTCTTGTACAACGATAACAAAATCATTTAAAAATTTAATACCAATTTGAGTTAAATTGAAATTTGATATCGTGCACTGCGCATTGAATGAAAACCATATGAGGAACTGTCACGGAAGTTTACGTCGTGTGTCGACGATCAGGTGCGTGATTTCAATTTCCTGTCGTGTTTAAAAACAGGTCTCTGTTGTTATTCAACAAGCACTTCTAACTTACAGGAACATTTGATTAATAAATTAAACTTTTAGTGAGGTATATGGTTAGGTGATGTTCATCATTAAAAAGACTTCTGTTCTAACTCAATCAGCACTCCCTTATTACCACCTGGGGTAGAACATCGACACCTACACACAGTGTAGTTATATAGGGTCACACAACAACGTAAAGGGTTCTGGTGACCGCGGAACTTTGATAAATGACGGAAAGAAGATAGAAACTAAGAAAGGAGGGAAAATTGAAAAAAGAAAGAAAGAAAAGAAAAGAACACAAGGAAGTAAAGAAAGAAAAACAGAAAGGAGAAAAAGACAGAAAGTCTTTGTATGGGAACTGCGTATTATTGAAGGATATATACAGTAGATAAATAACGGTGCTGGCTTTTGACACAAAACATCTGTTTTAATTACTTAATATTTAGGACACGGTATTACAGAATGATTTCGGTAATTAACACTGTAGTGTGGGAGTCAGATTACAAAATAAAACCTTTGTGTGGGTTTTAATTGTCGTGATACCGAATAATGAGAGGGGTTAAAGGGATTTTCCCTGGGTTCTACCTAAACTCAATGTGGTCTACATCGATTCCCAGCTGTCTGCCTTGATTCCCTGTAGTATACTTTGATACACTGTAGTCTACCTTGATACACTATAGTCTACCTTGATACACTGTAGTCTACCTTGATACACTATAGTCTATCTTGATACACTGTAGTCTATGATACACTGTAGTCTACCTTGATACACTATAGTCTATCTTGATACACTGTAGTCTATGATACACTGTAGTCTACCTTGATACACTGTAGTCTACCTCGATACACCATAGCCTACCTTGATACACTGTAGTCTACCTTGATACACTATAGTCCACCTCGATACACTGTAGTCTACCTTGATACACTGTGGTCTACCTTGATACACTGTAGTCTACCTTGATACACTGTAGTCTACCTTGATACACTATAATCTATGATACACTGTGGTCTACCTTGATACACTGTAGTCTACCTTGATACACTATAATCTATGATACACTGTAGTCTACCTTGATACACTGTAGACTACCTTGATACACTGTAGTCTACCTTGATACACTATAGTCTACCTCGATACACTGTAGTCTACCTTGATACACTATAGTCTACCTTGATACACTGTAGTCTACCTTGATACACTGTAGACTACCTTGATACACTGTAGTCTACCTCGATACACTATAGACTACCTTGATACACTGTAGTCTACCTTGATACACTATAGTCTACCTTGATACACTGTAGTCTACCTTGATACACTGTAGTCTACCTTGATACACTGTAGACTACCTCGATACACTTGATAGTAGTCTACCTTGATACACTGTAGTCTACCTTGATACACTATAGTCTACCTTGATACACTATAGTCTACCTTGATACACTGTAGTCTACCTTGATACACTGTAGTCTACCTTGATACACTGTAGTCTACCTTGATACACTGTAGTCTACCTTGATACACTGTAGTCTACCTTGATACACTGTAGTCTACCTTGATACACTGTAGTCTACCTCGATACACTGTAGACTACCTTGATACACTGTAGTCTACCTACTTACACAAGACTACCTTGATACACTGTAGTCTACCTTGATACACTGTAGTCTACCTTGATACACTGTAGTCTATGATACACTATAGTCTATGATACACTATAGTCTACCTTGATACACTGTAGTCTACCTTGATACACTGTAGTCTACCTTGATACACTGTAGTCTACCTTGATACACTGTAGTCTACCTTGATACACTGTAGTCTACCTACTTACACTAAAGTCTATGATACACTATAGTCTACCTTGATACACTGTAGTCTACCTTGATACACTGTAGTCTACCTTGATACACTATAGTCTACCTTGATACACTGTAGTCTACCTTGATACACTATAGTCTACCTTGATACACTGTAGTCTACCTTGATACACTGTAGTCTACCTTGATACACTGTAGTATACCTTGATACACTGTAGTCTACCTTGATAATCGATACACTGATGTTTATTTACACTGTAGTCTACCTTGATATACTGTAGGACTCTACCTATACACTTGTCTACCTATACAGGCCTCTATACACTTGTATATTTGTTTCAAACCTAGACATTGATACACTTTTTCGTAGTCTACCTGATACACACTAAGGTGGACACAAGTGATACACTATACTCTACCTTGTACTGTAAATTACCTTGATACACTGATAGTCTACCTTGTAAAAGTTTACCTTGATACACCAATTACCTTGATACACTAAGTCTACCTTGATACACTGTAGTCTACCTTGATACACTGTAGTCTACCTATGTAACAATATTCAATGTGTATACACTGTGTATCTACCTTGATACACTGTAGTCTACTCTTTTTTAGTCCCTTTACACTTTTTATGATACACTGTAGTCACCTTGAACAGTGTAGACACACATCACTAGTCTACCTTGATACACTGAAGTCTACCTTGATACACTATATATCTACCTTGATACATGATAGTCTACTTTCACTATATGTCTACCTTGATACGACAATGATAACCTTCATAAAATATTCAAATAGGACTGTACCATTTATAACGAGTCTACCTTGATAAAAATCATCCCTTTAAAAGTTGTCGGTATTACCTTTACAAAAATAGTCTACCTTGAAATTTTTCGACAATGATGAAGTGTTATATTGGTGATATGTATCTAATTACACTGTGGATGTCGCTGATACACTGTAGTCTACCTTGACACATGTAGGCAGTGAAGGGTGATTGATACCTTGGTAATTGAGTCAAAGATCAAATACATTAAGACACTCCTGTGATAATCGATAACTGATGTTTATTTAAATCATGGACTACTGATATAAGTAGGACTTCTATAAGGCCCTTGTCTCTATCAGGCATCTATAATTTGTATATTTGTTTCAAACCTTCATTCGATCTACCAATTTCAATTTTTCGACGTCCATCAACATGATACAAACACTAAGGTGGACACAAGTGTAAACAAACTCCGTACTTAGTACTCCAAATTACCAAATTTGTTGAATGATTGGGTCCATGTAAAAGTTTAGAACTGATCTCGGCCAATTTTGATTCTCAAATTCGTTTCCCATATACTTCAAGTCCCAGTCCCCGAGTAACACTGACGAGTCCTCAAAGTATGTAACAATATTCAATGTGTAACGAAGCAGTATCTAGCTGATAGTGTCTCTCATTTTTTATCCCTTTTCGGCATTTTTTATGTGACAGCAGAACACCTACAACAGTGAAAGACACACATCACTAGTCTGGTTGATTCAGTGAAGTGCATTTCACTGAGTGACACGTATGTATATTTAGTATTTTCTTAATGAATGATTCAGACTTTCATTATATGGTCTATAGACTCCATCGACAATGATAACCATTCATAAAATATTCAAATAGGACTGTACCATTTATAACGATGGGGGGGGGTCTAATAGTAAAAATCATCCCTTTAAAAGTTGTCGGTATTAGTGATTTCTTTACAAAAATAGGCTAAAAGATTTGAAATTTTTCGAAATCAATGATGAAGTGTTATATTGGTGATATGATGGAATTCTGTAGGTGTGGATGTCGCTGAACATGTGTGGACCGACACATGTGGGCAGTGAAGGGTGATTGATACCGTAATTGAAGTCAGTGATCGATCATTTATAAAGTACAACTGTCGTGTATACTTACTATAAGTCAAGTTTTTTACTTATTGATTTAGCACTCGGGTGTTTTTTTCTTTAAATCAAATATTCCACTGGAATCAAGCCCTCAAGTCAACAGTAGTTTCAAATACTGTAAAGGATCCCTTTTTCGTGGCTCCAATTTTTACGGTTTTACCGCAAGATTGATATAGGCATTTCTGATCCAAATTAAACGGATTGTGACGTAATAGCATTTTCTTAGTAATATTTCTGGGTGTTTTCGATATTTCTTTTACTCAGAACTCATCGAAAATGTGTTTTCACGGGTTAAACCAACATGATTATTGTAAATGTTTCCTTCTATTCCGAGGTGTCACTCTTCAGACAGACGCTTCATCCGTAAACAAATACCTTCCTTTTATCTAGATATGTTTACCCATATTGTTTGTTTTTCTTCCTGTGTCGTCTTTCCGGGTCCTCCATGTTTTGTGTCCCTCGAGGAAATCATTATTATTATTAACATTACAAGACTCGCCTAATCCAGATTGTCTTAAAGTGCTGACGAGATCACACTTATGTCTTAAGTGTCCTGATTCTCGGCACGACCAATCTTCGAAGAGATTTTGGTTGGCCGTTTTATATTTCTTGACAGTAATAAAATAATTCTTCTTTTTTGACTTGAAATTCCATGATATCATCATAGTAAATATACAGGCTCGACTCACCTGTTGACAATGAAACAAGATTTATACACAAATAGATATCACGTGATCATAAAGGTAACATTTTAAATCGGGAAGGACAAATCCTTTCACCATTTTTAGGCTTTCAAATAATTGAAAATGAGTTAATGATTGCTTAAATTGATCAAGTTTTGGTCGTTAATGGATTAAATTGATCAAGTTTTGGTCAGATATTTCGATTAATGTGTTAATGTTTTTGAACGTTATCAATTGATCAAGTTTTGGTCGTTAATGAGTTAATGATTGCTTAAATTGATCAAGTTTTGGTCGTTAATGAGTTAATGATTGAAATTTATCAAGGTGGTCTTTATATGAGGTTTTGGTCGTTAATGATTGTGTCTTAAATTGATCAAGTTTTGGTCGTTAATGAGTTAATGATTGCTTAAATTGATCAAGTTTTGGTCGTTAATGAGTTAATGATTGCTTAAATTGATCAAGTTTTGGTCGTTAATGAGTTAATGATTGCTTAAATTGATCAAGTTTTGGTCGTTAATGAGTTAATGATTGCTTAAATTGATCAAGTTTTGGTCGTTAATGAGTTAATGATTGCTTAAATTGATCAAGTTTTGGTCGTTAATGAGTTAATGATTGCTTAAATTGATCAAGTTTTGGTCGTTAATGAGTTAATGATTGCTTAAATTGATCAAGTTTTGGTCGTTAATGAGTTAATGATTGCTTAAATTGATCAAGTTTTGGTCGTTAATGAGTTAATGATTGCTTAAATTGATCAAGTTTTGGTCGTTAATGATTGTGTCTTATGTTTATTAGACTTCGTTTCAATGTTGATTGAGCTGATCAATGGTTGATGTGTTATGTTGTGTCAGAAAATCTGTCCCTAGGAATTAACTTAATATGTCAAATATCTTGTTTTCGATTAACTTAACAAAAACGTTTAAAGAATGTTTAAAGCACGCCTGTGACGTCACAAGTTTGAGTTTGACAAATTACGGTAACGTGACATACGAATGTGTATATATTAATATTCCAGAATGAAAGAGAGAGTACTTGAATTCTAATGAATAGGAGCAAGGTTAAACTAGGAGACAGGTGTACTAACAAGTTAAACTAGGACGCAGGTGTACTAGCAAGGTTAAACTAGGACGCAGGTGTACTAACAAGGTTTAACTATGACGCAGTTGTACAAATAAGGTTAAACTAGGACGCATGTGTACTAACAAGGTAAAGACATATTTTCTTAATAATACCTGATAAGGCGAAGACGTCAATACCTTCAACTCTCCATACATTGTCACGAATCCTGGTGGGATAGCTACATACCAGTCTGCAGCATTTGATTTTTAACTATATGGCCAGGACAGGTGTGGTTCTATTTAGTCTTTAAGCTAATTACAGCTTGATTTGTCGTAAATCCAACTCTAATCCCCGCACGAGACCACGTTCTAAGAGCCATACAACCTCCGCTCTTAATTACTTCCCCCCTTTCTCATAAGAGGCACTGTAACATCACTCCTCTTCCCCTCCCTTCCCCTGAAATGCACTGTCGCACCGTTCCTCTCCCTTCCCTTAAGAGTCACAGTTGAACCTTCGCTTCCCCTCCCACTAAGAGACACAGTCGCACACTTTCGTTCCCCTCCCACTAAGAGACACAGTCGCACACTTTGGTTCCCCTCCCACTAAGAGACACAGTCGCACCCTTTCGCTCCCCTCCCACTAAGAGACATAGTCGCACACTTTGGTTCCCCTCCCACTAAGAGACACAGTCGCACCCTTTCGCTCCCCTCCCACTAAGAGACATAGTCGCACACTTTGGTTCCCCTCCCACTAAGAGACACAGTCGCACACTTTGGTTCCCCTCCCACTAAGAGACACAGTCGCACCCTTTCGTTCCCCTCCCACTAAAAGGCACAGTCGCACCCTTTCCCACTAAAAGGCACAGTCCCCTCCCACTAAGAGACACAGTCGCACACTTTGGTTCCCCTCCCACTAAAAGGCACAGTCGCACCCTTTCGTTCCCCTCCCACTAAGAGACACAGTCGCACACTTTGGTTCCCCTCCCGCTAAGAGACACAGTCGCACACTTTCGTTCCCCTTCCACTAAGAGACACAGTCGCACCCTTTCGTTCCCCTTCCACTAAGAGACACAATCGCACCCTTTCGTTCCCCTTCCACTAAGAGGAACAGTCACACCCTTTCGCTTACCTCCCACTGAGAGACACAGTCGCACACTTTCGTTCCCCTCTCACTAAGAGGAACAGTCACACCCTTTCGCTTACCTCCCACTGAGAGACACAGTCGCACCCTTTCGTTCCCCTCCCACTAAGAGACACAGTCGCACCCTTTCGTTCCCCTCCCACTAAAAGGCACAGTCGCACCCTTTCGTTCCCCTCCCACTAAGAGGCACAGTCGCACACTTTCGTTCCCCTCTCACTAAGAGGCACAGTCGCACACTCCCACTAAAAGGCACAGTCGCACACTTTCGTTCCCCTCCCACTAAGAGACATAGGCACACTTTGGTTCCCCTCCCACTAAGCACACTTTCGTTCCCCTCCCACTAACAGTCACAGTTCCCCTCCCACTAAGAGACACAGTCGCACACTTTGGTTCCCCTCCCACTAAGAGACACAGTCGCACCCTTTCGTTCCCCTCCCACTAAAAGGCACAGTCGCACCCTTTCGTTCCCCTCCCACTAAGAGACACAGTCGCACCCTTTCGTTCCCCTCCCACTAAAAGGCACAGTCGCACCCTTTCGTTCCCCTCCCACTAAGAGACACAGTCGCACACTTTGGTTCCCCTCCCGCTAAGAGACACAGTCGCACACTTTCGTTCCCCTTCCACTAAGAGACACAGTCCCCTTCCACTAAGAGACACAGTCGCACCCTTTCGTTCCCCTTCCACTAAGAGACACAATCGCACCCTTTCGTTCCCCTTCCACTAAGAGACACAGTCGCACCCTTTCGTTCCCCTCCCACTAAGAGGAACAGTCACACCCTTTCGCTTACCTCCCACTGAGAGACACAGTCGCACACTTTCGTTCCCCTCCCACTAAGAGACACAATCGCACCCTTTCGCTCCCCTCCCACTAAGAGACATAGTCGCACCCTTTCGTTCCCCTCCCACTAAGAGGCACAGTCGCACCCTTTCGTTCCCCTCCCACTAAAAGGCACAGTCGCACCCTTTCGTTCCCCTCCCACTAAGAGACACAGTCGCACACTTTCGTTCCCCTTCCACTAAGAGACACAGTCGCACCCTTTCGTTCCCCTCTCACTAAGAGATACAGTCGCACCCTTTCGTTCCCCTCCCACTAAGAGACACAGTTGTGCCCTTTCGCTCCCCTCCCACTAAGAGACACAGTCGCACCCTTTCGTTCACCTCCCACTAAGAGACACAGTCGCACCACTGTCGTATCGTGCCACATCACCCCGCAGGACGTTCGACGTAATTTGAATAACAAATAGACTTTGTTTTTTATTGCTGTTAATGGACGGCTTATGTATGGTACACGTTTTATCACAATATGTAAATTTAGTTTGTCTCCTTCATATTATTACGTGTTGTTCGAGTCCGTCAATGATAACATGGGCTTACCTGCCAGTGATATGTAGGTGTATGTGACATTACTTGCCGTTTATATCTATATATCTCCGTGTACTTTAATGTAACATTTTACTTATACATTATGTAATGACTTATAAACACAATATCGTATGTCACATTTATCTACAAATGACCCTGGCTGTTATAAACACATTGATCGAGTCTTACATCAGGAAACAGTTGGTGCTGGATTCCGAATAATGAACCAGGATTTGTGCAATAACACTTTCACAAACAATTTAAATTGAAAGAATTCTGTAAAAGAGCCTTGATCTAAAAGAAATCTCGCTCTGTATATTTGTCCTTCTACAGATATGTAGAAGACTTTTACACCGTGTATTTAATGACTTTCGTAATGATATTTCTATTTTGTCACGGAATCAAATTCAACCCTCGTCAATTTTCTTCTATTTTATTCACACAAAATGTCACTGTGTAATTTCGTTGCATGCAAGGGATTTTTTTCTTTTACTATAGAAGTGTTTACTGTTGTGGGATAACTAGTTGATTCTATGAAACGGTTTATGAAAAATGATAACATTCTCCAGTCTCACTGGGTCACAACGTCTCGGCACTAAGCATATTCTCGACGTTGATTACACACATTGTTGATTAAGTTTATTAAATATTGATAATGATTAATAATTTGACCTCGATATCTGTATAACATGATTTGACGTGTCGAGTCAGATCTACAAACACCACAGGGTAAGATATACGTAATGCCTATCTATCTATAGATATAGATTACCCAGAAGTCAGATACTGGTATTTAGAATTCATCTAAGAATGAAATTCTGGTGGATTCACCTCGTTACATAAGTAGGTCGTTTATTGGTTGACGGGAAAGCCCGGCGATACCTGCGGAAGTTAGAACGAGGAATCAAGTAATACCAGGGGATTTCCACTCGACCCTGACGATCTTCCTTTTTCATGTTATTACACTATAAAATCTACATTTCAAGAGAGTAAATTACCTATCAGATCAGTAAATAAGTTACGGCGGACATCAGCTTGCATAAAATTAATAGAAAATCGCCAGTCGAACACGCCCTAAACCATGTACAATAAATCAAGTACGCCCTATCATAAATACCCGGATGTATGGATGGCGCTTATTGGAGAAACTGGCGAAAACATGCGACACAGAACCCTCATCCGGGTTAATAGTCCATGCCCTAAAATAGTTATGGTTACAGACGATGTGTTTATCCAGTGTTTAATCAAGATCATAACCCTATATTAAATGCCAGAAACACTTCGTGTCTACAATACCATGTTATTATTGAAGGAAACATCTCTCGTATCGTCAATTTATCTCGCTACGTCACAGGCAACTAATAAGTAATGACATAATAAATAACATGTTTCTGAAAACATATATCTAGCAGACAGTTTTCAGAATTAATTTCTGCTGTCTGATCTGTTTCGTGGGAATTAATTATATAAAAATGTTGTTTTTCTCTTGTGCAATTTGACAAACAACACCTTATGATTGTCAGTGTCTGCCCACTTTCTGCGGGAAAAAGAGATTTTTTTGTCCGGGACTTTCACAGGTGTCTATGCATAAACAAATATCGTTTTGCTAAACCGGCGTGCACACCGTCTGAAACCCACAAATTTATCGTGGACAATTTTTCGATGAGAAAAGTTCTCTATAAATCATATATCTCCGACACCAAACAACAGCAGGACATGTTGTGATACATGTCAGCATAAGGCAGTTGACATTTTCCTGTTGGTTGATATACCAAACAGCTGATATGATAAAACGTTTGCGGTCTAGAACTTTTTACTTTCTATTTACCTCTATGACTTATTTACATGCGGCAGTAAAGGACAAATGTATTGCGTCTGTGAATGGAGAGTTCATAGTGCTCTCATGCACGAAACACGAAACCATTGTCATTAGTTTAATAAAGTAGAACATTTGTTGCTCTATGTTAAACACGGCCTACCAGCAGTAAAAGATAAACGATAGATGTTACGCGGGGATCAGAAATGATTAGTTACCATGGAGATACATACACTCGCCGCCTTTAATTCAACAATTAACTACAACATTTTTCCCCCCAAATATTTTGAATGTTAATCATTTTAAAATAATACAAAGACACGCCCATCAATTTCTTAATATCATGTTTACATTTATAACCAAATTGCGCTTTAAATCAGTTAAGTCTGTTTAGATTTTCAACCTCTCTTGGAATTTCTATTAAAAGAATTTCAATGACAGTTTACCAACATTGTACCATATTATGTCAATATAAGCCACTTAAGATACATACACACTCCTGTCAAATATAAAACAATATTGTTTACGAGTTTCGATCACCTATGTTAAATATTTATATTACGACCTACAGTTGGGGGTCACTATTCTCAAAGCACTGTTAGGTTATCGTAGCATATGTTTTCAAATTTGATATTTTTCTTGATGTGAAATAAAAAGTGAGTTGTAGTATATATCTACGACCAACGTCCTGTGTTTTAAGAAATAATAGTCACTACACTGATTATAAGCTGTAGTGTTGATATTCAAAGACTCCTAAGTGATAACTGGTCGATAAGCTTGACTTTGATGGGAGCGTGATCACGGCCTTGTTAGTCTGATAATTATGTCTAAACTCATAAAGTTTGACATTTTTGTGGATATCACCACCTACGTAGAAGCACTTGCTCTTGTTTTTACTATCGCATTAAAACGAAAGAAATGTCACTGAGAAATATAGGTCTCATCATATTGTAAAATATTTACAAATACATAACATTAAGTATGCAGTTAAAGGTGCTTAGTGTGTTTGGCCATTTATGTCAAGTACAGATTATCCACCGTGTGCAAATATTTACACAGCAGCACGCCGGAGAAACTGATACGAAGGTGTCGCATTTTGGATTTACACAGGAGCTCGGGTATTTCCGGATATTACGTCACAGATGCGGATTCTTTTCATATTCCCTCCTTATCCAATCCTCATCTTTCTTGGATCCTTGTGAAAAGAATGATACTCTTTATAAAGGAATAATGATGACATCGGCGGAATGTTGTCAGCACGGCTATATCTCTGTCTCTAGGAGGAGTTTAAGTCGTGTTTGATGTTAAGTTTGAACGATATTACGAAGATAGGGTTTTCAAATTAAATGCGCATGCGCTTATGTCTCTTGTAACGAGTCGTTGGGGAGCTGATGTTTATCATAGAAAGGTCTTCATTTAATATTATAACGAAATCAAAATAAGTTGTTTCGGTACCTACACTTGTATCTAAAGATTTTCAAGAAATCGTCATAAATTGGATGTATGTGTATTTTTTCAACATTTTCGTCAATCAAATTACTGTAATGTAAAGAAATCGTGTGAAATGATTTCGAGTGCAGAGACGTTTTTTAATTGAATTTTAAATTAAATTAATTGAATTCAATTATTTTTATAGCTGTCACATATATACTTTAACGCTTTGATAACACGGTAAATTTGTGAGAATTTTTGTGTCGATGAAATCCCTCCTTTATACTGACCTCTTACAATGACAACCTACATAGGTTTAGTCCAGATATTATTCTATAAGTAACTTCTGTTTCTGACATGTTAACAAACTTCAACAAAGATGTTGATAAAACATCTACATAAATTATCATAATGTATAGGTCAGCGTACCGAAGATACTCATGAATATTCATGGTCTATACATCTAAGGACTTCATTCATAAAAGGATATTTTCATCTCATTTTTTTTTTCGTTATTCAAATATGCCCCTTTTTATCTCCTTGCGAGGAATATCGGTATATATGTATCACTCTTATCGGTGACGTAAGCCATAGATCTATATTTCTTTTACATAGAACTAAAGAAGTGTTTTGTCACCGGACGTGTATAGTAGTACAGGGTAAATGGCACATTTACGGTTACATTGTATTGGTAAGATATTAAAGAACGACAACTCTTGTCTTAAATACATTCAGTTTATTTTCTGCAACTGTTTTAATGAACGGTGGTTAGCTTTTGTTATATTTCTCTTGTTGATTTAAATAACTTTATTTCATGGAATACAGAAAGCTGAAGGTTTTCGTTTCTTATGTTTTCCGTCAACGTTTAAAACGGCGCTTTGTCTCCCCGTAAGATTTTTCTGAAAGACATTAAGGGGTTAAACCTCTCCTTACCTGAGTTTTGCGGCGAGGTAATTACAGAGTCGCCGAGGTGTTTTAGTACTAAACGTTTCATCGAAGGCCTTTTAAATGTCTGGGCTCTTTGACCTCCTGTCAGGTCATGTTGCGTTTAACGAGTTTTCTGAAGACAGGACAAATATTTTGGAACACCTATGTAATGTTGTTGAAACAGGGGAGTTGTTTAATTTATGAACTTTAAACAGTCGATCGAATGCACCCCCATTAACAGGGCGCGTTCGATTAATTACAACGTGCCATGTGCAGGATACTAAACAGGAAATTAATATTGATCAAACGTACACCTGTATCATTGATATTTACGTGTTGTTTCATGTTTTTTGACATATTTATGTACGAATCGTATAAATGTGCACATTCGCAAATTTTTGCGCAAACTAACACATGTACACAAGTTATATGTATGAAACATTTTAAATATGGACAATATACATGTACATCAAGAAAAAAATCTTCGCATTGTATAATCGTACCATGGCCATTTTGAAGAGAGCTGACGAATGCCTTCAGTAGATGTTCACTCACTGAGCGACACGCGGGAGGACCGTCACATGCCTGTCGGTCGGGACAGAAACCTGCCTAGGTATCCAACGGATCTCTAACTCCGGGTATCAGTATGCCAAGCTATCATCTAAACGAGTCCGGAATTCATTTTCTTTATTGGTTTTATTCTTAGTATACTACTGTTTCCGGTGTAAAAGGGCCTGCGCCATGGAAACCAATGATTTCCTCATTTAGACGTTTAACATCTCATCGTACTAGAATGACCTTTCCACTTTACATGGATTAAATATCGACGTTCTGTGATGCATTTAATGTGTTAATACCAAAGTCACGTTGTCACGAACATTTCACATCGATTCTCGTTTACGTTTTCTAACATGTTGGCAACCATATAAATGACATTAACATCGAAGTTATGGCATTCAGCCCTCAAGTCACGTGACCACCGCATTGTTAATATTCACTTTATTTTCCGGTTTGAATTTTCGTAAGTAAGTTGTATATACATTACATAATGAAAATAAGTAATGTACATGATATCAATGTTATTACATTAATAATGGTTTAGAGTTGTGTTGATATATAAACACGTGACATAAAAAAAAAAAACAAAATTACAATGACACCAGATACTGGCATCAAGCTTTGTTGCCATGGTAATATTAAGACTGTATATACGGTGTTTTCAAAGTTTCTTCGTTTTTAAAACCGGATCCTGAAAAATTAGAACGAGTCCATATGGTGATTTCTTTATGTTAAACAATCGAGTCTTTGTATCTGTTACGTAACGCAGTAAGGCTTGATATGTATCAGCTTAATTAAAAACTTTGTCCAAAAACATTACCATGGCAACAAATCTCGAGACTTTTAAAACTTAAATGTGAACCACGTCATGGATGATAAATATCCGGAGACAAGGTCGTGAAATAATCTGTATCATGAGATCAATTACGTAAAAGAAAAAAAAAAAAAACATTGTAACAGTCGTTGTGCCAAATCTAGAGTGGAGGAAATCATACCAGCAAAAGACCGCAAACATTTTTTATGTCAAAATGTTGCAGCTTGATTGTAACAATGGGACAATTTCATTGATAGTCAAACTTATACAAAAGACACCTAAGTGAAAATCACATTTCAGTACAAAATTAAAACTAGATACAATGGATCCAATCAAAGACTTAACCGCCATCATACTGCTATTACAAACTTGTAGCGCAACATTTTGTCTAACAGGGAGGGAAATGTAACAGCTGATGAATGATTCAACAGCAGCAAGGCGGGATTTGTATATATCTAATGATGTCAACCATGTCAGGGAGGAAATTGTAACAGCTGTAAATAATGGTCACGTGGAGGAATTGTTAACAGCTGTATATTATAAAAATTATAATACTCCACTTTGAGGGAGGAAACTGTAACAGCTGTATATGGAGATGATGATCACACGTCGTTAAAGCGTGTGGTTTAATGTCTTATTTTCAACAATAAATAGATTGTTCCCCACTAATATTATCTGTGACACACTGTTTCTGTCTGTGTGGTTGTCGGTTTCCATCATGTCTGTCACTACAAATGTCATTCCACACTAACGGTTAAGACTGCACACGTAAATCACTAACACGCCAACTACCAAGACGACACCAAATGTATGCACGTTAGGGAGAGCTTCACTTCCGCTCTTATACATCATGTGTTGATACAAATGACGTTATACAAAGAAGTTAGAAGTAGGGTGGTGGTAGGTTTGGCGATTTATCGAGACGAAAACGGAAAAGGGCGAATGAAGACGATGTTAAGCCGGAAGTAAGCAACGTGGTGGCTGATTTTGAAATGTTATCGTCTGTTCCAGTGGTGGATTGGGATTCGCTTCAAGTCTCCTTATCTTGTCACGACTATTTTTAAAATCTATTT
This sequence comes from Ylistrum balloti, assembly GCF_031769215.1. Lineage (NCBI taxonomy): Eukaryota > Metazoa > Mollusca > Bivalvia > Pectinida > Pectinidae > Ylistrum > Ylistrum balloti. The sequence goes on along the minus strand of NW_026782757.1, from coordinate 154,389 downwards.
TTATCGTAAATGTTCTATGAGTCGTCTATATCCTTTCTGAAATGTCCTCACGTCTTTTAAGTAAATAATCCAATGCAGTTCTCCAAGGATAAGGAGAAAGCGATAAGATAAGGACGAGGCATGTGTAATACAAGGTTGGCGTGCTCCATTTGTGAAATGCTTAGTCGACAATTACAGTTTTTACCCTGTCTCTACGTCACACTCTAACCCACAATAAATTATCCTCCAGGAGATTTAGCTCAGGTAGTCCAGTATTAATCTTACAACACGGAACTTCGATGGATGCTAAATATTCTATAACAGATATCACGAGCCAATGTAGAAAAGTATGAGACCATTACCGAGGCACACAACTACCTGGTACTATGTAACTATCCAGCCATGTAGATATGCTAGTAATAAGGAAAGCTGATACATCTAAACACTTAATAAAATGTCACATATTTCATTGTTATGGTGCTCAATACATATTTTCCTTAACACTTACATATGTGTGTAATTTAGGACACCTGTTCTTGGGTAATTAGGCCAAGGCGTTTAAGTTATGATAATCTGTTGATATTGATCAGGAATTTACAAACCCACTTCAGTTACACCGGTGTTCGAGAGGACTTTGTACACTTAACTTCCGCTGATTATTTTTGTAAGTTGGCCTAGAAATATTTAAAATGTTTGGCGATATCTCAAAAGGTCGATCGTTTTGAATATCTACATGTTCCATATCATATATCTATAGAATACTATTATACCGCACTTCAATAATCCGGATCTATTGTCTCCGTTACACGGGTGCATTATTAGTATCGACTTGAAAATCGTATTTGACGTCCATTCTGGTTGGTTGACTATTTAAACCAATACAGATTTGAATTCCGATCAAATTGTGTGTAGTTCAGTAACCCGCTTCACACTTACAACTGAATGAACTCGGCAAATTAAACTAAGTCGGGTTGAAATAATTGTGGTTTTGATTTGAGACAACTGTGGAATGCGTGGCAGAGTGTGCGGGGGCCACTGGAATGTGTTCTTACTGCATACAACCGAAAAGAAATGACTGGTATCGGTGCCTGTGACTGGAGACGTATATATATATATGTCTCTGCTGTGACTGGATATGATGTTGAAACAGAATATGTATTTGATACAATGTATTATTTTTTTGTGAAAAATTGCTTTACTTCAGTAAAAGTTTTGTAAATTGTTAACCCCGATCACACATGCACGTTTAAATTTGACAGAAAACAGTAAACCTGTCTTTGTTTATAACGGGGAATCCTTATACGTTCCCTTACCAGATTATATATACGTATGTGGGTATATTGAGAGCAGGTAATGTTGGAATTTAAGAAGGAAAAACTTCCTAAAAGCTACAGAACTGTTTTAAACACCACATTCCATTGACATCTTTATAGCGATTTCATTCTGTAATTGTTATTTTACAGATTTCAAACCCAAAACATTCAAACTGTGACATTTCAGCATCAACAGAAAAGATGTGGAGTTTCCCGGTATACTTTATATACAAGTAGCCCCCCTAACCAACCCCTGCATCTCTTATCAACGTGACCACAAGATCGGGCGGACACTGTGATAAAGTCTGACACCTGTCATTAAGTAATGCTGTATCATTTCTGATGTACATAACGAGTAAAACTTCTCTGGCAGTGTAGCCTTTATTACGAGAACTTGTATTTCAGTTTTTTTTTCACAGTTTATTATTAAGTTGAAGTTTAAAAAGTTAATAAATTTAACCAAAACAATACATAAAAAAAAAGTTCTTTCCTAAAATCATATCAGATGTCAGGCAGTGACAATATTGTAACCTTGGATGTTCATTTTAGTTAGCTTGGCGTGAACTCGTGTCGCTACAAATGTAGCCAAAGATCAAATAGGAAGTATTTATAAAAAAACTGTCGACTCATAACTATTTATTGCTATCAAATTGTAGGGATTCATTGTTTTAACATTTAAACATTTTCTATGTTCCCCTTACAATCGTCCTCACATCCCATGTGAAGAACGGTGTTCATTGATGATAGGATTAATAATGGACGCTTTTATAGTGTTGTCACTCTGAAATGTCAAACCATGGGCACTTCTAGCACGACACAACACAAGCCCTGTTTGAGGTAACTAATGTAGCGTTGGTATAGAAAACATGTTTTATAGCAGTTAACGAGTCGAATACAGTATGTATGGTGACAAACTGAGGCTAATGTATTCTAAAATGAACGCAGTACTTTGGACAACAAGGGGTATGAGAATCTCTGGCATCCCCAACGCCTGTTGTGAATATGGTCGTTTCCCAGAAACTATCAGCAACTGAATTAGGTAATATACAGACTGACCCTAACTATTTTATTGAATAGACCCTCTCGTTTTCTCAGTTAACTCGTGTCTGATAAACCTTTTCTGATACTTTTGTTCTGTATCTTGTCTATTATCTCGATGTTCATTGGCCAACCATATATCCTAAAATAAAAATATTTATTGAATTAAATAGGTATCGCGTTTACTGTGGTTGTGATTTGGATTCAGGTAAACACGTAAAAACGATTAGGTTGTAACAGTTAGCTAGCATGACTGTGTGTCAGTAATTTCATGACATAAAATAGCATAAAATCAATCAATGTCTTCAAAATTGTAAGTCTTTCTAAAAAGATAGCGTTACATAATCGTTCAGATAAACTAGTGTTACCATGGTGATGCAGGACTCGACAAGTGATCAATTCCGCAACATGTTTAGTCTTGTAAAATCGTCTTTATGACCAAATTCTTAAACTGTACTTTTGAAAATTAAAAGACAACTCGAAATAAGATATCAAAGCTTACACTTTTTAAAGCTTCGAAAAACGTCTTTGATGAATTTAAAGGGGCAGATTAGGGTCACTAACCTCCAAGAAGTTTAAATGGTTGAAGCAACGCCATAAGCTTGAACCGGAACCAGAATTAGACATCTGGATTTGTTTTCTTTCTGACTCTGTGAAAAATAGTAATTGTTCTGTGTTTTTAGACAATTGTTGATTAAACAGCAATAGTTTAATTATAAAGCAGGAAAACCATTTTGAACAAATTTTAGAACTGTTTTATTTCGAAGTGAAAAAGTTGACAAATCTTTTGAAAAAAAGGACACCTTCTCAAATATTTGAAAAGTCAAATGTCAAAATATCCTAAATGGTGAGTACCTGTAATTATTCACAGATATTCGTCTCACGTGACAGATGTGTATTCACCTATACAGATATTGACAAAGCCTCACATTTATGTACCCGTACAAAAATACAATTATTTGAATAAACACACGAAATTTTCATTACATTAAACCAAGTCACCGTGATCTCAGAACCGTTAAGATATTCCATTCATAAAACTACCACGTTACATTGTAGGTAAGTAGGTCACACCCGATGTTTATCGATGTTAAGAGTATAGCGAGATAGGCGGTCTTATAGGCTGATTATCGATCTGTTATCTTAATATATATTTGAAGATGAAAATAATATAAAAAAATTAATATTTTGTCAAAAAATACCTCAACTGTGTTACAAAATAATGGTGAAATAAAATTTAACGAAATCTAGAATTAAAGCATCATGGTTTTTATACTTTATGATCTAGTGTTATATATATATATATATTTATAAATTCCCGATACCAAAAGAATAAATTAAAAGGAAGATAAAAAGATACTAGTCTTCAAGGATCGTATTCCGTTAAGACCTGAACCGTTATTGCATTAGAAGTAAAGTTTGAAGCTATCGTTGTATTGTTGATTGTGTTGGGTGGGAACAGACAGATTAAGGAGATGTAGCTATGACTCATTGGGTACGATAGAGTCGGTGGTCAACCTTTTGTCGCCCAGAAATATAATGTAACACTGTTAACAAGGATATTTCAATAGTCTCTGCCTGATCCGGGTATTTCGTCTCTGCCTACTCTATGATTAGATGTCTGTCTATGCGACACACAATGAAAACTAAGATATTGCAGTTTTATATAGTCAGGTTCAAGGTGTCTACTCCAAATTGTGCCTACCGTTCACACTTCTGTATTGGGGACACAAAGTGTCACGTGATTAAATTATGATGAATATTTAGGTAAATTTAGTAATTTCAGATATACTGTATATATATTGTAGTAGGGAATTTATTGTGTTTCAAACAGCTGACAAATGAAAATGTGATATTCCAGAGTTGATATCCCCATTTGAGTAACATTCGCCTACTCGACTGACCACGCCCATCGACTGCATAACACACATAAATCAGGAACATTTTCGTCTTTTTTTATTTGCAAAAATTACATTAAAAAAACAACATATTTAGTTCAAAATATTCTCATGTACACTTCGACAGGAAAGAAAACTTCTTCTTGTGTAGAAATAGAGTGTTTAGTAGATCTGCACGAAGACTCGTGTCTGTATATTTGCCATATAGAATCAGGTTATGTATCTCTTTTCTTTTTGATGTATGTAACATTTTAATCTTTGATCATAGCGCCATATTCTGTATTCTCCTGCACGGAAGTATAACTTAACGAGGCGTGAGACTTCAGGGGTACAAACACTTGTGCGCCTGTGTATGCTTAAGCAGACACTCGAATCACTAAGGAGATATTTTTCTTACTTTGTTTTTTTCTTTACTTCGCCCGCCGACACCTCCCACCCAACATACACTAAAAAACCATTTGCAACCCCATTATCTTGTATAGATATTCACAACTTCTGTAAATTTCTACTTTTACTTTTTGACGTAATTTTAAAACACATTAAGATATGGTGATTAAGTCAGGGATTAAATCACATTCAAATTTAATAGATCCAAGTTTAAGGTTAATGTACATCTGTACGGCTTTCTTACGATTGTTAACTTCTAGCCTATAGAATAATGACGAAAATATGAGTCGTTTTTTTTTTAAAAAAAAGAAGACATTCCTAATGCTAGTTATTATGTTCATCTTTCGTAGAATTGTAATGTATAGCACTATACTGCTCGATATCTGCCTCAAGTTGAGAAACCGGTATTTTCATTTTACCACGATGAATTGTCCTGTTAAAACCCGTGTGCTCTCATTCATGAAACTTTCCGTGTAATTTCAGTATAATCTTTGTCAATATCAAATAGAATTTGTGGAAGGTTCCATCTTTAAATCGGTTATAGGGGTAGTAAGGACTATTTTGAAACGCCTAGCCCTTCAATCAGATTCATGTCGTCGATTTGCAACTACAGGTTACATGGATTACATACCATTATTCAGGTTTGGGTAGCTAGGTGGGTCTCAACGTAATAGATTAACGTAGCTGGAACCATTGTGGATTTATCCTGACATATTGTGTCTAATTTTAAATTCTATTGTTGCTTAAGAAAACTCGTTTGTCTGCTTCGTAAAACGTTTGTTTTGTTAGAGAGCGGCGTGACAAAGACTCCGAATACGTGCAGGGATTGACAAATTCTTGTACACACACAGACCACTGTTCAAGCCTTTATCATTGTTTATGATATTCCGAGAAAGCATTTAAGAATTAATAGGTTTTTGAGGGGAAGGTCGGCGTTGTTTATGCTTCATAACCTTTCCGAATATGTAAAAAAAAAAAAAAAAAACAGTCACCTGCTGAAATACCTGGTAAAGTATATAACAGGAATGTGTTGAAATGGAATAACAGATTTATTTTCGAACCTCTTGAAACAATTATATGTAGGTATAGATCGCAGATATTTACTGCAAGTATGTTATGTTTGTCGACAACAATCTGATGCCGCCTCACCTAAACTAGAAAAAAGTAAATAACAGTGAATATGATAGGTAAAAAAGGGAAAAAACCGCATGTGCTGTATAGAGTTTACAATCTCCGTCTTGGAAGGAATTCTTCTGAGACTAGAGGATAACATGGAAAACTTTTGTATCGGTGTACCACCTGTCACTTCCATTGCTCTCACTTTGACAACGTGACATCGATTGAATTTGATGTAACCTACTGACCGTCGTCGCAATTTAGAAGAGAATAACTTCTTCTTCTCGTCATTTTTTCTATTTTTAGTTGTAACCACGCCATTGGGTTTTTTCGTCGTAGATTCCTATTTTCTTATGTCAATATTACACATAAAAAAAAAATAAATAAATAAAAACTTTAATCCATCTTTTACGTAGAATTGAGTTTTATGGTTTATTGAATCAATGCACAGTAAATTCAAAACAATATTAAGACACCACCATGTTTAAAACGGTCCTACATGTTGTTTGAAGTGTTTTATATACATATTACCAGGTGAGACGCAGACGAAGCTAATTAGCAGGTGACATTTCAGGTGACAGGCGTACTTAATATTTATGATCATTTCACATATCAATCATTCACGCCCATTGAGATTGTTGACACCTGTTACAAAAGACTAAATCGCAAATCTACTTTCGTTTTATACGGGTATTGCATTGTTCTAGCTTCAAGATGTCATTTCCAAAATTCACAATAATCTGAAATAGAACAGATTTTAGGGTATCGTTCTCCTAATAAAACACAGCGAACTTAAAAAGAGAAAAAACGACATTTTTAGTATCGCATGTACGCACTGACTACCAGATTCTCTCATTTTGATAGTTTCTGTTTTTTCATTTGAAATTCATTTCCCCCTGATAATTTGCTGTAGGCCATCATGCTATATTCTGTAGTAATCATTACGGGCATGATTACGTCCTGCCATAAACAGGTCTAGATGACAACGCCTGGGCATATTACGACATCCCTGTCTGTAATGTGTGGTCCTAACCAGCGGTTAGTAGATGTGACAGGTCATAATGTTAGGCTACAAATGTCAGCGTGGGTTAAGTCACAAAATGATCGTCTGTCAAAAATATGTGCACAAAATTCCAAAGACCACGTCTTAATATTAACAACTCAAATATATTCACATGATCCTGGGTACGCCTTGGTACTATACACGTGACCTAAGCTGGAATTAGGAGTGCAGGAATGTTCAAAACATTACTCAAACCAAAATCAGTGTCTGACCTTCGGTAGAGATAAACAATACACTTTCGAACACACATTAGAATTCTGTACTGAAGTGACCACTCATTATCTGTCCTGTTTGATTGACATGGTCAGTGTACACCTGCCGCAATGGCGCGAAACATCACGCGACCAACTTTTCTACGGTTTTGTTGTGTTTCTATAAATAGAAAAGTATATTTTATCGAGTATTTTATATTAATCTGACATTGAGCAGGATTCAGAACTGATTGACCAACCATGCGGAACCAGTTGCTATCTCTAACCTTCCCGAAGTAAAACCTCTGAATACTTAAGTGCTTACTATCTTGTTTTAATATTGTCATTAAATTAATTCTATATAACGTACCCTTTAATAATTACATGACAAATGAACGGATGGACGTAGAAAGATCGTAGTGGTTTACCGGTAATGTTTTGAGACGTCAGTCAATATGAGAATAACAAGTAGTTTTGTTGTTGTTAATGGCGTTTTGGTTCTAGTTTTTCTACTAGGAGAGTGACTGAGAAAACAATATTGAACAACGAACCCACTATATGTCTCAGATTGCGGCTAGGTTCACGAATAGATACCTGATGTATTCTGTGAAGTCCAGACAATGTGGTCAACATAAAGCTAAAATAAAGGATTGGTGTTGAGAATCCTTTGTCTTCCCTAAAAGAGAGACTGATATTTTTCTATTTACGTGATATTGTTCTCAGACCCCTCTCCGCTTTCTGTCACTAATACCACACTTAGTATGATATATTAGGAATGCCTCCATCGTTTTTAACCTTCATTAAGTAGTTTGTATCGATTTTGTGTATTTTCAGGTCAATCTTCGAACGATGTTGCTGGCTTGGTATCAAGTACGATGATGTTTCAGTCATCAGTTTCGTCTGTAACGTCGTCAAATACGACACCGGTGATAGTGACGTCACCAACGCCAACCCCAAGTACATCAGTCATACATTCTAACTCTTCAGAAACCATGACGTCATCAAGTTCACAGATGACGTCAAGCTCTGGTTCCATTTCTATATCAAGTGTTCAGCCGTCGCCGTCATCAAGTCCACAACCAACAAGCGTGGACCAGATCTCGTCCAGCATGTCATCAAGTATGCTGCTTTCTGACACATCCTCCCATACACAGACGCCAACTCTGTCCACTAGTGTTAATGTACAAGGAGCTGGCACATCAACCGTAGCACCGTCTTCTGCATCAGTGACGTCATCAAGTGATTCCATGGTAACAGGTAATGATAATGTTTTTGTATTTTAATTTAAAATCTGAGTATTTCCTCTTCTTTCTTTATAGAGTTGTTTGTGTTATATAACATTAACACCTATATATTCATTATATACCAATAACATTTATTTACACAATACACGTGATAATCATGTCTTCAACTTATTTTGTTTAACTTATTTCATTAATCTACATATTTATGACTCACTTCAGCAGTTTGCTTTGCTTGATTTGCTTCCATACGATGTACATTTATCTATCATCTCAGTGATCCATTACAGAACTTCTCTTCGTGATGTTATCAATAAACATTTGGTGAAGATAATATCCATTGGTATGGGATGAAGCTTGTTTGCAAATATTTTCTGTTAAAATATAAATGCTGATCTTCCTAACCTTAACATTTGATTAAAGTCTGAAGGTTTTGTTTTTATGTAAAATATCTTCATATTTCACTTATTTTCTCTTTCTATCTATATCTCACCTACAGCTACTACCCTTCTGCCTATCTTCCCATCACTGGAGTTATCTACCCTTTTCACAACTTCCACAGAGTTATCTCCACTTGTTTCCTCCTCAGCTGCTATCTTTACTGAAGGACCGGCGTCCAATGACGATGAACTCGATAAAACGTTGTCCACGTCATCTCCTATGACAAACCAGACTATTTCTAGTTTGTTGCTGGAAAAGGAATCATCAAATGAAACAAAGAAATCAGTGATCAGTGAAAATTTTTCGAGTACTGATTCTTTAAGAAGCAGTATTTCTGTTTCAATGATGCATCAAACGGTACCAAGATCACCCTCTGTTGGTCTTACAACACATGCTTCGAATCAACACCTTTATTCTGGTTCTGATATTAATCTGAAAGAGACAAGTTTCACATTTTTCTCTTCAACTCCAATACTAAGTATATATGATGCCACTACTCAGGTTTCTACCTCACACCCTGTTGCCTTGACTTCTATTTCTGAAATAAATCAGAGCATGACATTAGAACAAAATCGGCATTCAACATCTGTGGAAAAGAGTGCAACAACAGCTGTCACTGTAACAAGCGAGATGGTGACTGCCACTGAAGCAAGCGAGATGGTGACTGCCACTGTAGCAAGCGAGATGGTGACTGCCACTGAAGCAAGCGAGATGGTGACTGCCACTGCAGCAAGTGAGATGGTGACTGCCACTGAAGCAAGCGAGATGGTGACTGCCACTGCAGCAAGTGAGATGGTGACTGCCACTGAAGCAAGCGAGATGGTGACTGCCACTGAAGCAAGCGAGATGGTGACTGCCACTGCAGCAAGCGAGATGGTGACTGCCACTGCAGCAAGCGAGATGGTGACTGCCACTGCAGCTAGCGAGATGGTGACTGCCACTGAATATAGTGAGATGTCGACTGCCACTGAATCTAGTAAGGTGTCGACTGCCACTGAATCTAGCGAGATGGTGACTGCCACTGAATCTAGTGAGATGGTGACTGCCACTGAAGCCAGCGAGATGTCGACTGCCACTGAAGCCAGCGAGATGGTGACTGCCACTGAAGCCAGCGAGATGTCGACTGCCACTACAGCCAGCGAGATGGTGACTGCCACTGAAGCCAGCGAGATGGTGACTGCCACTGAAGCCAGCGAGATGGTGACTGCCACTGAAGCAAGCGAGATGGTGACTGCCACTGAAGCCAGCGAGATGGTGACTGCCACTGAAGCCAGCGAGATGGTGACTGCCACTACAGCCAGCGAGATGATGACTGCCACTGAAGCAAGCGAGATGTCGACTAGCAGTGAAGCCAGAGAAATAGCTTTGCATCCAAGTTCTTCTTTTTCTGTCTTAACTGACCAGTCAATAGCTTCCAGTTCACAGATGACGTCAACAAAAATACCAACAATATTACCGAGCAAACAGTTTGCTAGTATCGGTTTAGGGCCACTACCTACCAGCAACAACCAGTTTGAAACATCCAGTGCTACATCCATGAATACCATGTCTAACTCAGTCCTTGTATCAACTTCAACCTTTGATTCAATTACTTCAACAACTTCTGAAACAATTGCCACTGAACCATTGGATTTAGTCTCCAGATCAGCATCCAAACTGGTTGCTTCAGCTGCTACTATAGCAACTGCATTCAGTTCTAGTGTAACCCTTTCAGCTTCTCCGGGAACTATTGCTGCTCCAAGTCTTACTCCTTTGTCAATATATTCAGACATTTTTACAGATGATAGTCCATCACTGTCGCTAAATACTTTCTCTCTGAGTAGTTCAACCTTAATTTCCATCACTCCTTCGCCGGCAGTACTGACATCCTCTACAGTTTCTACATCTGCTATGTCAGCGCCACCTGTCAATATATCTAGTTTCGTCATGCCATCTGCCAGTGCAGACCATACTGACACCAAGGTAGAAACTTTATTACCTTCACTGTATACACACAACACTTTTAGTGCAGTTCATGTACCTAGTTCTGAGATCCAGAAATCTGGATCAGCGCAAAAATCTGTTGTTTCTACTGAAGAATCGCAGAGGTCGTATGTTGGAACAAGTGTGGTATTGCGAGGATCTTTAGTTACTTTAAGTGAAGAGTCTCAAGAACATTCTATTGTTTTAACACCTAGTCATATTATGATGTCTCTGACAACTCCTGAGGATAAGACTTTCTCCGGTGATGAAACTGGTTCATCTCTCCCGTCCTCAGAACTTAACACATATAGTACAAGAGCTTCATCTGATACTGGGATGGAATCCTTATCGTCTCGACTAACAATGTCTGAAACGTTGGAAAAGATTTCGTCCTCACCAAGTAGGTTCGTATCCAGTAGCGGTACAAATACTCCAGCTATTTCAGTCTCTTATTTATCACCTGTCAGCAGCACTAATTCAACAGAAACGACCCCATTAGTAGGACAAACCTTAAACCTACAAGATAGAAGTGTCGTCACAACACCGTCCTCCGTGATTGTTTCTGCACATGAGATGCCATCGTCTGGTGAATCTGACACTGTCACAGAGATCTTCTCATCTTCCTTAATGTCAGAAACAGTTAGTGGTGGTCAGACCTCGTACAATACTGCACCTGTATCCTCTCTATCTAGTCTAACTACACTTTACACTGCCAATGATGTCAACCTTGTATCAAGCAGCTCAGTTGTGAGGTCCTTCAATACTGACATCAAACCTTCATCAACTGGACCAAGCATTTCTGTTAAATCTGAAACAACTAGTGTTGATACGTCGTATGTAGATATGTCTCGTGGAACTGAAATGACTTCTTTTGTGTCTGCAAATGATTTAAGAAACTCGTTGCAATCCGTATATGATGCTTCAAGTGAAGTGTTATCTTCTTATGATAAACTTGAAGCATCAGATGGAATCAGACTCGAGTCATTGCCATTAGGTAAAGTTCTAAGTACGCCATCCATTCACGAGTCCATAGATTACGTATCTTATAGTGAAGATTTAGAATCAACGAAGGATACTGTGTTTTCTACTGGTGTAGTCACTACACACGTCATGTCCACGATGATTTCTTCCCATTCTATCAAACCATCTAGTACACAAAAAACACCACTACAGCAAGACACATCGTCAGTTAGTGTACAGGAGGATAGCAAAATAACGACTACAATTCAGGGTGACGTAATAGATGATGCGTCATCTGATGCTACAGCGCGTTACATTGAAGTTATATCATCTGTACCACATGACATTGCTAGTAGTCTTTTACCGGATGTAACCTCAACAAGTATGTTGCCTTCCCTGTCTGTTTGGTCTGGCATGGTTGTCTCTACCTCTGATGTAACACCTGTGTACAGCATGTCTCACACTCTTAAACAACTTTCTGTTTCCTCGCCAGAGAATACTTTCCTAGCTTCCTCACCTTACCATAACATTCCACCAGCAAGTCTTGTCTTGTCTACAAGTAAGTATTAATGCCGTCACAGTACTATATTTTTTGTACCATTGTGTCTATGTATTTGTTGTATTGTGTTGTGTAAATAAAAAACATTAATTGCAAAATACGGAATGATGAATTCTAACCTGTAAATCATATCAATAATATAACCTTAAAATAGATGGTTTTTCGGGAGATTTTCCAGATATTACTTTCATAGAATACTTAGCGATGACCTATTCTTTTCGCAAAATTTCGACATTGATTTCCAGAAATTGTTCTCTGTTTTCCTCCCATGGTTAGTTACAACATAAGACTCTAACTCTACCTCAGAACCTGTTATTATCGTGTCAGCCCCTTGTCACACCTCAGAACCTGTTTTATCGTGTCAGCCCCTTGTCACACCTCGTTATATCATTATTATGGATGGTATATCGAAATGTAGCTGGTTTTTATTGTACTTCCAGTTACATGTATATGTTTGTAAGGTTAACAATCTGACATGGCAAATATTTTCCTATTTTACAATTTACATGTTTTCAACAGAATTAACATTTTAAAAGAACATTCCCAGGAATTCAGGAATTGTTGTTGTAAGTGATGTAAAACTAAACCTTGTTAGCGCTATAGTTGCTTCATTCCTTTTGATTAAACTTCATACAGTTATAAAGGACCAGTATATCAGGGATCACTCTGATTCAAGTTTGTAGGGTCAAGGTCAAGGTCAAGGCCAGTATTACAATTTTGTTTTCAGAAAATCTGTGTCAGAGTTCAATCAATTTCATAATGAAATATATATAGGCCTATTATTCTTTTTATCTCCTCCAATTATGAAGGATTTAACAAACAACTAACATGCAAATTCTTGTCATCACTCAAGTAGCTTAATAACACAATTTTCCATCTTCTTGATTGGCTTAAGTTGGAACTGTAAGGATATGTGCATTGTTTGTGATTCCTTGTTATATTAATTTATCTTGGAAATGGATGTGGAAGTAAACATATAATGGTAATAGTAAAGAAAGATGATGAAAAGTATAGACCTTGTTTCATACCATAGAAAAAAACATACATTTGAAATTAAAAAAAGAATTTTGCCTCTTCTACTATGCTGAAAATTCTATTTTCAGGTTTTAAAACAGAAACTCAAACACTGACAACAGTAATAATGACCTCAGCACCAAGGACACCACCACCAACAACCCAAGCTGCCACGACACAGGCACCAACAACTCAAGCTGCCACAACACCGGTAACAACAACCCAAGCTGCCACGACACAGGCACCCACAACCCAAGCTGCCACGACATCGGTACCAACAACCCAAGCTGCCACGACACAGGCACCAACAACTCAAGCTGCCACAACACCTGTAACAACAACCCAAGCTGCCACGACACAGGCACCCACAACCCAAGCTGCCACGACACCGGTACCAACAACCCAAGCTGCCACGACACAGCCACCAACAACCCAAACTGCCGCGACACCGGTACCAACGACCCAAGCTGCCACGACACAGGCACCAACAACCCAAGCTGCCACAACTCCGGTACCAACAACCCAAGCTGCCACGACACAGGCACCCACAACCCAAGCTGCCACGACACAGGTACCCACAACCCAAGCTGCCACGACACAGGCACCCACAACCCAAGCTGCCACGACACCGGTACCAACAACCCAAGCTGCCACAACACCGGTACCAACAACCCAAGCTGCCACAACACAGGCACCCACAACCCAAGCTGCCACGACACAGGCACCCACAACCCAAGCTGCCACGACACAGGCACCCACAACCCAAACTTCCACTACACAGGCACCCACAACCCAAGCTGCCATGACACCGGTACCAGCAACAAAATCTCCAACAACTCAATTAGCCACAACCCAAGATGCCACAACACAAGCACCAACAACCCAAGTTGGCTCGACGCAGGCACCAACATCCCAAGCTGCCACAACACCGGTCCCAACAACCCAAGCTGCCACGACACAGGCATCAACAACCCAAGCTGCCACGACACAGGCACCAACAACCAAAGCTGCCATGACACCAGTACCAAAAACCCAAGCTGCCACGACACAGGCACAAACAACCAAAGCTGCCACAACACCGGTACCAACAACCCAAGCTGCCACGACACAGGCACAAACAACCCAAGTTGCCACTACACAGGCACCCACAACCCAGGCTGTCATCACACAGGCACCAACAACCCAAAATGCCATGACACAGGCACCAACAACCCAAGCTGCCACAGGCACCAACAACCCAAGCTGCCACAGCCCAAGCTGCCACTACACAGGCACAAACAACCCATGCTCCAGCAACTAAAGATGCCACAATCCAAAATGCCACAACACAGGCACCAACAACCCAAGCTGCAACAACACAGGCACCAACAACCCAAGATGCCATGACACAGGCACCCACAACCCAAGCTGCCACTACACAGACACAAACAACCCAAGCTGCCACTACACAGGCACAAACATCCCAAGCTGCTACAACCCAAGCTGACACGACACAGGCACCAACAACCCAAGTTGCCATGACACAGGCACCAACAACCCAAGCTGCCACATCCCAAGCTGCCACCACACAGGCACCAACAACCCAAGCTGCCACAACCCACGCTGCCACAACACAGGCACCCACCCAAATTGCCACTACACAGGCACCAACCAAAAAGATCACAACAAAGGCATCAACCGAGAAGGTCACAACACCAACACCAACAACACAGGCACCCACCCAAAATGCCACCACACAGGCACCAACCGAAAAGGTCACAACAAAGGCACCCACCCAAAATGCCACAACACAGGTACCCACCCAAAATGCCACAACACAGGCACCTACCCAAATTGCCACTACACAGGCACCAACCCTGAATGCCACCACACAGGCACCCACCCAAAATGCCACCACACAGGCACCAACCGAAAAGGTAACAACACAGGCACCAACAACACAGGTACCCACCCAAAATGCCACCACACAGGCACCAACTGGAAAGGTCACAACACAGGAACCCACCCACAATGCCACAACACAGGCACCCACCCAAAATGCCACCACACAGGCACCCACCCAAATTGCCACTACACAGACACCAACCCAAAATGCCACCACACAGTCACCAACTGAAAAGGTCACAACACAGGCACCCACCCAAAATGCTACCACACAAGCACCAACTGAAAAGGTCACAACACAGGCACCCACCCAAAATGCCACAACACAGGCACCCACCCAAATTACTACTACACAGGCACCAACCCTGAATGCCACAACACAGGGACCCACCCAAAATGCTACCACACAGGCACCAACAGAAAAGGTCACAACACAGGCACCCACCCAAAATGCCACAACACAGGCACCCACCCAAATTGCCACTACACAGGCACCAACCCTGAATGCCACCACACAGGCACCAACCGAAAAGGTCACAACACAGGCACCCACCCAAAATGCCACAACACAGGCACCCACCCAAATTACCACTACACAGGCACCAACCCTGAATGCCACAACACAGGGACCCACCCAAAATGCCACCACACAGGCACCAACAGAAAAGGTCACAACACAGGCACCCACCCAAAATGCCACAACACAGGCACCCACCCAAATTGCCACAACACAGGCACCCACCCAAAATGCCACAACACAGGCACCTACCCAAAACGCCACCACAAAGGCACCAACTGAAAAGGTCACAACACATGCACAAACAACACAAGCACCCACAATTCCAGCTCCAATAACCCAAACTCCAACAACAGAGGCACCAACATCACAAGCCTCAACAACACAAGCCCCAACAACACAAGCTCTAACAACACAAGCCCCAACAACCCAAGCTCCAACAACCCAAGCCCCAACAACACAAGCCCCAACAACACAAGCCCCAACAACACAAGCCCCAACAACATTAGCCCCAACAACACAAGCTCCAACAACACAAGCTCCAACAACACAAGCCCCAACAACACAAGCCCCAACAACACAAGCCCCAACAACACAAGCTCCAACAACACAAGCACCAACAACACAAGCCCCAACAACACAAGCCCCAACAACACAAGCCCCAACAACACAAGCCCCAACAACACGAGCCCCAACAACATTAGCCCCAACAACACAAGCTCCAACAACACAAGCACCAACAACACAAGCTCCAACAACACAAGCACCAACAACACAAGCCTCAACAACCCAATCCCCAACAACACAAGCTCCAACAACACAAGCCCCAACACAAGCCCCAACAACACAAGCCCCAATAACACAAGCTCCAACAACACAAGCCCCAACAACACAAGCCCCAACAACACAAGCCCCAACAACACAAGCCCCAACATCCCAAGCTCCAACAACACAAGCCCCAACAACACAAGCCCCAACAACACAAGCTCCAACAACACAAGCCCCAACAACCCAATCCCCAACAACACAAGCTCCAACAACACAAGCCCCAACAACACAAGCCCCAACATCCCAAGCTCCAACAACACAAGCCCCAACAACACAAGCCCCAACAACACTAGCCCCAACAACACTAGCCCCAACAACCCAAGCCCCAACATCCCAAGCTCCAACAACACAAGCTCCAACAACACAAGCACCAACAACACAAGCTCCAACAACACAAGCCCCAACAACACAAGCCCCAACAACACAAGCCCCAACAACACAAGCCCCAACAACACAAGCCCCAACAACACAAGCTCCAACAACACAAGCACCAACAACACAAGCCCCAACAACACAAGCTCCAACAACACAAGCACCAACAACACAAGCTCCAACAACACAAGCTCCAACAACACAAGCTCCAACAACACAAGCTCCAACAACACAAGCCCCAACTACACAAGCCCCAACAACACAAGCTCCAACAACACAAACTCCAGTGACACAATCTCCCACATCGTTTCCTGAAGTGACAAGTGAGGCCAGAGCTTCAATAAGAATTACAAATGGAGCCAACTGGGTACCAGCACTAGCAGATAGGACATCAGACGAGTTCATTAATCTGCGTGATGATATCAAGCCAGAGGTAAGTGTATTCTAATCATAGACACTAGTGTCAAAAGGAATGGAAATATTTTGATATACGACTTTCAATCTGGAGTTATTTCCATTTATACTGCCTACTCATACCTATAATACATTCTGTTGATATGTTTATCATGGATTGAAAAGTATCAATGATATAATTGTTTTCAGTTGGAAGCTGTATACAAGGCTCAGTATGGGGACCAGTTTGTAGAAGTTATCATCGATCGTTTTACGTAAGTAAGCTACCACCATACTGTACCCTGTCAATCAAAATCTGCCACTGGTTTAAGTAACATTTGTGATCTGGGATTTTGTTTGCATTGTTGATGTTATTTTCATTCTTTCCAATTATCCTTTTACTGATATAGATTTTCTCCTAGTTCTAGTAGCATTAACTAATGGTATACTTATATATCCATGGTTTCTATATCGCCCTTAAATATTTATATAAAAATGATGAAGCATCACATCATTAATATTGTCAATAAAAAAATCAGTAATTGGAGATTTATGATATAAAATTTTGTTTTCTGAAATTACAGACAAGGAAGTGTGGTTGTTGATTACACTGTCAAATTATCCGGCTCTACACCTGTCACATCTGGCAACTTGAATAGCGTCATGCAGACTGCAGTGTCAGATGGAAACCTTGGACGTTTTACTGTGGATGAAACATCAATTTCTCATGATGGTATTCTTTTTACCTTTAAGTTAAAAAAAATAAATTTCAACAAATTGTGAACATTTAGGTAAATTTTTCGTTTAAAATTTCCTAGGAATTTGTTTGTGTTGCAAAATTAACAATGATTGAATTTTACCTCTGTGTGATGTCTGTTATAGAAGTATGCCACTTTGTTATAGTTGTAATAAAAATATGATTGGATTCGGGGTTCGATGTCGTGATTGGCCAATTGATTTCAGTATGTGAACTTTGCTAAATGTTTCTGGATTTCAAGGTTTACAGATGTATCTTACCATCCTTTTGCTAGACTTTATATCAAGGCTTATGGAGATGAATCTTACCATACTTCAGCCAGACTTTATATCAAGGTTTACAGATGTATCTTACCATCCTTTAGCCAGACTTTATATCAAGGTTTACAGATGTATCTTACCATCCTTTAGCTAGACTTTATATCAAGGTTTACAGATGTATCTTACCATCCTTTAGCCAGACTTTATATCAAGGTTTACAGATGTATCTTACCATCATTTAGCCAGACTTTATATCAAGGTTTACAGATGTATCTTACCATCCTTTAGCCAGACTTTATACCAAGGCTGTTGGAGATGTATCTTACCATCATTTAGCCAGACTTTATATCAAGGTTTACAGATGTATCTTACCATCCTTTAGCCAGACTTTATATCAAGGTTTACAGATGTATCTTACCATCCTTTAGCCAGACTTTATATCAAGGTTTACAGATGTATCTTACCATCCTTTAGCCAGACTTTATATCAAGGCTGTTGGAGATGAATCTTACCGTCCTTTAGCCAGACTTTATATCAAGGCTGTTGGAGATATAAATTCCATTCATTGATTGTTTGTTTTTCTTTTTTTTCCCAACATGATTGATATCTGATGTTGCAGTGATAAGAACTCCGGTGACAACTGAAGCAATGCCTGTTGTTGTACAAGGGTTCCCTAACTGGGCCATCGCCGTGATAGCCTGTGGATCTGTAGTCCTCATCTTCTTTATAGCGATGATATGTATATTGGTGAGTTGTCTCCCTTCGTGAATTCATGTAGCGTCAAAAATATTTTCTGTAAATTGATTCATGTTCACAAGTTGTAAGCTTAAACAATAATTCATTTTTTATTTTAACATTTAAAAGCCGAAACAAAAAACAGCTAATTATATCTTAATTTAAAAATATTAATATTACCTTAAGATATTTTGTGGTTTATTAACAGTAACACATGATTTCATGGATGGACGTAGCTTGATAGAGTTACTTATACTATTTTTTATAGTTTATTTGATAAAGAGTACCTGCGAAATGTATCAAAATAATGCTCACCTTCAGGAAAATTAATGATTTTATATTAAAGAGAAATGACTTAGATATACTGTTATAACCACACTAAGATAAAACATTTATGTAGGTATATTGTTGTCATTTCAGTGTTCAAGACGTCACACTAAACAGAAATACCGACTACCTGAAGATCCGGATGATATTGATTACCGCCGGAGTTGGGCGGGAAGTACCGACAACGAATTCGTATACGATAATAAATTGGCTCAGTCTACAGAACAAATATCAGCAGAAGATGGCGGGAAGCGACCCGTACAATTCTTCAATTTATCAAATAATGATTTACAGAACGCGAATGGTACAGATCCGGTAAGTTGAGTGGCTCGATAAAGAGGTTGGGGGTTTAGGAGGGGGAGGTGAGGGGTGGGGGTAACTTTCTATCATCCAATGAAAATGAAGCATTAGGGGTTCCTCTTGCTTTAATGAAAAAACCTATATTTAGGGAACTTTCTATCATCCAATGAAAAAGAAGCATTAGGGGTTCCCCTTGCTTTAATGAAAAAACCTATATTTAGGGATTCCACTAAACTATCAATATAGAGATATAGTGCCATTTAAATAGAGAGGAAAGAAATGATGGAGAAGATCAGGTGACAGAGCAGACATCTGTTTTATCAGGATATTTCTGGAGATATCAGTTAGGAGATATCAGTTAATTAGTTAGGAGATATCAGTTAGGAGATATCAGTTAATCAGTTAGGAGATATCAGTTAGGAGATATCAGTTAGGAGATATCAGTTAGGAGATATCAGTTAGGAGATATCAGGAGAAATAAGTTAATCAGTTAGGAGATATCAGTTAGGAGAAATCAGTTAATCAGTTAGGAGATATCATTTAGGAGATATCAGTTAATCAGTTAGGAGATATCAGTTAGGAGATATCAGTTAGGAGATATCAGGAGAAATAAGTTAATCAGTTAGGAGATATCAGTTAGGAGAAATCAGTTAATCAGTTAGGAGATATCAGTTAGGAGAAATCAGTTAATCAGTTAGGAGATATCAGTTAGGAGATATCAGTTAGGAGATATCAGGAGAAATAAGTTAATCAGTTAGGAGATATCAGTTAGGAGAAATCAGTTAATCAGTTAGGAGATATCATTTAGGAGATATCAGTTAATCAGTTAGGAGATAGATAATTGCTTACTATATTTGTGCATTCTTTGAAAACATAACTTTTGTCCTATTTTGAAACATACTTCCATAATGTTGATAAAAATGTTAAACAAATAATTTGAATATTCTTTTTGTCATGATACTGAAATCAACTAGTTATTCTACAGGTAATTGTGTTTGGGTATCGTTTCCAGGTAAAGTGATGCATTTGGTAACCAATATGATATATAATATGCTTTGGCTGAAGAGCTCCCCCTGGATGTAGTAACCTTCCATTATCCTAAGCTAACATTGGTATTAAATATGCAACATAAAAACTTTGCTTTGTTAAAATATTGCGAATCCAGTTTTTGGTTTGGCCAGGCATGACTGAAAGTTGTTCTGGTAAATAAATGTCTGGATGAAAACCCAAGTTATTGAGTTAGATATTTGTCCTGCACATGAATAACTGTTATCCTTGAAAATCTTCATTAAACTCGTCCTTTAACATGAATACATGTTCTTATTTTAAAGATCTGTTCATGAAAGAAATGATAAATATTGATTTGATACCTGAATTTATCTAACAAATATTTAATTGTCAGACTACATTTTAAATAGAGGAATTATCAGAATATCTTGTGAGATATCTATACAGTCAACTCTCGTTATTATCAGCAGAAACCTTAAGTTATCAAGTATTCAATGTTAAGAGTGAAGTTTGACAGGGATCAAAGAAACAGTTGGAATTAAAACGAGACTATGTGTTACATGAGTTCGAGATAACGAGGTTTGATTGTATCTGTTAGGTTTTTGTGTTAAGTTTATTGTATAGGAATTTTGTATTTCGTCAGAGTAAAACAACACCCCTATGAATCAACAATTCCTAATGTTATGTGTAAGTATGTGGTAACTTAGATTTTAACAAGATTACTAACATATTCTCTGGAAATATACATCTGGTGTCATAACTTTTCCTAACTTTCTTTTACTTCAATTAGCTTTTCTTCATTTCACCTAACTTATATACATATATCTTTTCCTACTTTTGTAATGAATTAAAGTCTGATTCAAATTACTGCTATTTCAATCTTGATATTATTTATATAATAGCAGCTTTTCATAATTTCAATGTATGGATAAATAAAAAACGTCTTTTCTCTTTCTGCTATATTTATGTATCATAACATTCATTCTCCTTCGACTTACAAGTATATAGATATATGTATTTATAATATATTATTTCTAATTTAATTTGGTATGCTTTCTCTTCGAGGTAAAATATAGTCTGTTCCCAATTTCTGGTATCAATAGACATTCAAAGTCATATCATATCTCTAAAGCATTTAATCTCCTCCAACGTTATTGTATGGAGGTATATTGAATAGAATGATAAAATAATATCTTGAAATATGTATCAAATTAATACTTTTTATAGAATACTTGAGTATAATATTTATGAAAGTCCTCAGTATCACAATTCAGATCGGTTCTCACAGTGTTACTTTACCATCACTTTTATATCTTCACTAATTAATTGCCTGTTCGCACGTGCTTAAATCTAACCACATGAAAAATAATCACACCACTGAAAATGTTTTCATTTACAGTATCATATTTTCCACATCTATGACTGACAGATGTATATTCCAGTTGAACGTTTAAGAAAACTAATAGTAATATCACTTTAGTTGATGCTTGCCGTTAACGGTTTTGTTTGAATCAGATCACTGATGTCACTTTCATTAAGTTGGAGAATGCTCTCATTGATAACACATCCAGAAAGCCATTTTACAATCACAGTGATAATTTGTAATGTATTTAAACGCAAATTTAACATGGACATTGATATAGACAGACAACTGCCCAGAATCTTCCTGTGTGTATAGCACACTTCTCGTATTTACACGACAAAACCTTGACTGTTCGCTGCCCACATTCGAGCTCCAATCTGTAAAATCATGAATTTTCATGGAGGATTTATTTCTGTTGATTTTGAGGATACACTTAATCCACGAATCCGTTTAATTCCAGTAACTTGCAGTATAAATGGAGAATTCAAATTCTGCAGATAACTGGTAATTAGTATACATTTGGAGCGTATAAAGACATCAACACAGGAACATGCCATTCTTCGGGTTATCATTCTTGAGTTATCTGTCGGCCATATTAGATTACCTCCCTTCACAAAATTATATTTAGAGTTTATGGTAGTTCAACAGTATAACTGTATCATGATTTAGATATTACCATCATGTATTTCTAGTTTCCTAAAGACCTTAATACATGTGGTCCTCTGACATGGTGTCTTTATACTTGAAACATGGAGGATGTAGTATAGACAAATCATATTATTTGGGTCACCTGTCCTGACACGTGCGTTTTCCCCAGGTACTTCGGTTTCTTCTCACAATAAGACCCCTCGCTCAATTACATCGGGCCAACAACAGTGATTAGAAAAAGTTGAAATAACTTGTTTCGCAATTGTTGTGAGATAAAGTTTTACTAATATATGTCTGGTCATTTCTTAAATAAGATAAATAGCAGAATAAATTATTCTTTTGACGAGCTTTATAAGACAAATTACTGAGACAGATTGGGAGATTGGCTTGGCATCGCAATGAAGACAACAAACTAATTCTGACTGCTGTTTTTCCAAACATGCATATTAATACTAAAGCTAGATTGAAATGCTCTGAAAACCCTTTGCCTTGTCTAACAGTGCTCAAAAATACCAGAAACAGACAAAATCTAAATGAATTACATTAAAAAGCTCCAGAAAGTAAAACAATGCCTCGCCTAACAATGCTTCAAAATACAAGATATGAAAGGAACTCTCTGGGAGTCAAATGGTTTTAAAAAGCTTTCTGATGTTAGTAATCGTGAGGATTGACTTTTTCAGGATCGTGCCGTTGTTTAATAACTACATTCTAACCTTATCTGTTTCCAAGAAGTTTCTGTTGATCTCACTTGAATGGGTGTTTCCTAGATCACCCTATAAGTGTTCATTTTTCTCTGATTCAGATATTGATTTCTGAATTTCCGTTAACTGACACTTTCCACATTAGAATTTGACGCCTAACAGATGGTGATTGAAAAGTTAACCATCACATACGTTAGGTTAATCTCTTAAGATCAACCATAGTTTCACAACTACTGATTAACATGTATATTTCATTTATTCTTTACGAATGCTTTCAACAGAATGAACCTATTAAAACCATAGTATAACTTGTTCTCAAATCTGAAGATACAAATTAATTCTGTTTCAGTTCATTTGGCCCTATTGTCACACACATGTGAAGTCTCTGTTTCAGTTCATTTGGCCCTATTGTCACACACATGTGAACTCTCTGTTTGAAATCTTTGTAAAGTATTGTAAATATAGAATTAACATACATCTGGTGTAGATTACTTAGTAGTCAGATTAAAACAAAAATGCATGAAGTAGAATTTATTGAGATTTTCATAAACTGCCTAATTTTGTGATATAGATACATGTATGTAGTGTTGTAGACATAGGTCATACAGGAAATTTAACCTGATAGCTAGTTTTACTATCAATGTGTATTCTAAGCCATTTTTTTCTAATGTTACAGTGCGTTTGTACGTAGAATGAGTGAAATAAAAAGTACATTTTTTGACCTCATTGAGTGATTTGGAATAGCAAACATTCTCATATCAAGTTGTGTGTAAAGATTGTATTTGAAATTCCACTGTTTTGAAAAAAAGGTATTGTTGAGATTTTTAAGAATCGTGCTAACAAGCATTGGAAGTGATACTATGTTAACTCAGCTGTTCTGTACCACAGTTTGTTGGGACTCGAATGGTCATTAATGTTGACTTATTTTGTAGATGGTGGGGGCGAATGGTCGAAGACCCGCCAATGGTATAGAAGGAAGACAAGGTTTTCTGGTACAAGGAGGAACCATGACAATTTTCGATGAATTTACGGAAACGTGGGAAACGAGACTATAAAATCAAAGTGTGATAAGTAATAGGGTCATCCAAAGACAAGTACAAAGTATTACTGAAATATAATCTGTGTGGATATTCCTTCTGTGGAAATGGTGGACTTAAGGAACCATCCACTGTGTTGATGATCAGCACAAACACACATACTAGGATTGTCAACATCAATGCAAGGCATACCTTTAGAGTGATATCAGCATCTCCCACACATTGTCTTTCAGCATCGTTTGATTTACGAGTAATACCGAGTACATTTGTTTTCATAACTATAGTATGTATGTGTTATTGCTGAAAATGGGTCGAAAGAAGAATGTTGTGCAACTGACAGCTTATAATTTGTATACGTAGGTGTGGTATTTCTCATTAAAGATTCTGAAATGTTACCATACACAGTGCAGTGAAAAATTTAAAAGCTGGATGAATAGGAATGATCTGTTGTGAATGTTCGGCCTGTAAATTCTTGTGTACTAGAATTATCTCGTCAGAGAAAATACAAGCTATCCCTGTTTCAAT
This sequence comes from Ylistrum balloti, assembly GCF_031769215.1. Classification (NCBI taxonomy): domain Eukaryota; kingdom Metazoa; phylum Mollusca; class Bivalvia; order Pectinida; family Pectinidae; genus Ylistrum; species Ylistrum balloti. Next base: position 129,572 of record NW_026782757.1, on the reverse strand, counting down.
GTTTTGCTTCAAGATTTAAAGAAAAGTAAAAAATTGTTTCCAAGTTTAACATGAACGATTGGCAAGTAGGAGATTGAGTTTCCTATGACAAAGATTCCAAACATGCTTTCATTGTTGCGGACATGTGATTTTCATTCTACAGTCGTCAGCATGGATTCTGAAACAGCCACTATTACATCTGACCATTCCCTTTATTGAAGTAACTTACATCATGAAATAGTTGGATGACGTCATGGATGTGAAATGTTCGGAGATGAGGTAATTGATTTGTTCCACAGCTTATGTATAAATGCTCTATGTGTAAATGATTGGGGACTTATTATACCTGCCATTTACAATTATGTAAGAACGTTGTCTGAGAGAGACTTTATTATTTCTATTGTTATGTAATACAGGAACATATTATGATATTCATTGCATATGGTGTTTTTACTTCCATTCAGCATTGTTTAGTGTAAAATAACGAGGTAGACGAAGCTTACGTCAAAATAATCAAGTTGTATTCCATTGATATTATCTATGCAATATTGCCTATTTCACTCCAAATATTGATAGTTGTATAAATGTATATATATATAATTAGAGAAACGCTTTGTGTATGATACATATAGATATATAAAAACAAAATATTTAACTAAAATTCCAAATCACATTTGCTAATGCAAGGCTTGAAAACATTAGTGATTGTGGTATGAAATTTTAGTTGCCATGTTAATGTTCTGTTTTTATATTTTATCACATGATAAACGTGTTCAGAAAAAATCATGTGATGTATTTTGCTGAGGGTATATACTGATAACAAATCGACATCGCAGGCGTCAAGAGTATATTATTACATCACTATCATTACGTCACAAGGGAGACAACTCATTCAGAAGCAATGTGATGAAATTTTTTGTTTAAACTTGCTTTGTTCATTTCAATGAAACATTTTGATAATCCTACATCAGATGAAAAAATACTAAATATATATGACATATATAAAAGTTTATATATTAAATACATGTATATATAATAGGAAATTTTTCTCATCTTTTATACATGTTGGTCACATTCCTGATTATTTGTACATATGTTTGACACTTCTTTTCTTATCTGTTGGCTGCAGGCCGTGTTGGTATTCTCTATGCCTAATATGACAGCCATTTATGTCAGTAGTTGGTTCAAATTTGTTTGAATTGAAAAAACAAAAATAAAATATTACTAATTTTGCATTTTATAAAAGTGATAATATAAGCAAGTATAAAGTTGCTGCTTTTGTTGCAGAAATTTCATTTCAACTAGAATAATTATGAAATCAAAAAGTGTTATCTGAAAATGTACAGAAGCCAATGTTAAGAATCAGGAAGAACTATTTTGAAATGATGAGATAAAAGTTGGACAAATTAAATATATAGATATCAATATGCAAATGAGCAAACTAATAATTATGCTTCTGTATAATATCAATGTTCATTGTCTCATGGATACTCATTGTCTCATGAATATTCACTGCCTAATGAAGTTTCGGTACTTATGAATATTCATTGTCTCATGAATAACCATATTTCTCTTAAATATTTATGTCTCTTGAATATTCATTGTCTCATTACCAGTATTATCATTGTGTATCTTTAGTGCATTCTGTGTCTCAGAAACTGTTTTAGTCAAACATCATGATGTGATTTAACTATGCATTTTCATTCTATCGTGTCTTCTTAAATTAAGGTCACATTGGTTATCAATTTTTTGTTAAGATTTACATATGAATCATTTACTGAAATGTTACATATTAATACTTTTTTTCAAAAATAATAAGTCAAAACTTTGGTAACTGTTTATACAAAATAGCATTGTAAACTAACATATCTTGTAATAATAATATATTTAAATTCTAACATTTCAAAACATTTTTAAGCAATCAAATATATTAGAAACTATTTATATGCATTTTGAGTACCATATTGTGATAGATACTAAATATAAGTTCAAAATTTAAAAATGTCAAAGTAAAACCTATCTCCACCAATTAATCAAAAGCAATTTAAGTCTTAAGTGTAGTCTCTTGTTTGTCGTTAGTTTGTTTAATCAGCATCATTAACTTATTATGTAATAATTAGAACTGATGATAAATATGTTGTAAATATGTATTGTGAACAAGGGTCATCTCTATCAGTATTGTATTGAACTCTTCGTTCCAATGAGACCTAATCTTCTTTAATTTTATTTTCTTAAAAAAGTTACCCAAATAGAAGGAGATGTGATCATTGTTTAAGGTTTGAGATGTGTTCTTATATAGTCACTATGGCGATGCTGGGAGAAGACCTACGTTTTTTTTTTAAATCTGACATCGAGGTGATAGAAAATTGACTTTCACTAATGTATTTATGGTAACAAGTATTTATACCCTGACATATCAAGTTTCTGGAAGACGACTATGACATCTATCATATCCGAGTGCCTTGAAAATTTACAGTTTGAATTCGTCCACAATTACCAAAATAAATATGCAAATTTCAATGAAAAAGGTTGTTATCGGTTTAATTGTTTATATTATCATTTGTGTCTTTTATATACAAATGAAAAATAAACAAGAAGAAAAATTTGTTTTCCGACCATTTGAGGGTCATTTTGACACTTCCCTAGACTGAACCGTTACTAGTTATTTCAGGTCACTGTTAGAAATCCTCTCTATAAGTATTTACTTATGTACATAGTCTCATTTGTAAACAGATATTGTGCTGATGGTAAGATTTACTGTCCAGGTTAAACATTATCAAGGAAGGATAGTGACCATTGTCACCCAATGGTATAATATATTGATGACACAGCTTTCTAAGACAAAACCATCATAACCATACCCTCCTCAAAGTCTTATGTATAGAATTATACACGTATATTGAGTTTTAACAACAGCGTGCCTTTATATCTGCTGTTCTGAATCGTGTATTTCGTTTAATTCTGGAACACTGAATTACCCTAATTTGAAGATTTCGCATTTATGGATGTACACAATGAATATAGTAGTTCCATTATCTCTAACTTCTTATCCAATGGTCAAGAACACTGTCCAGCAAAACAATTTCAGTCAGCTGGAGATCAAATAGCAATATTATTTGAAATGTTGTAAGAATTCAAACTACATGTACGTGGATATATGCATCATTGTGTCATAAAGATGATTGAGCCAAGAAATGATAATAAATATAAACATAAATATATATATAGAGTAATTGTGTATTATTTGAAAATTTGTATCTTATATATTTATACATTCCGTATACCACTTGTCGAAGATTTGTATGATTTTCACAAACCAAATAATAAATCCTTGATTTATACATTATATACCTGTTTGTGTTTAATTTCATGTCTAAAAAAACATTCTTTTTGTTTGCCTGGTGAATTCATTATCCAGAATACAGTCAACCTATCTGGTTCCCTGGTGAATTCATTATCCAGAATACAGTCAACCTCTCTGTTTGCCTAGTTAATTCATTATCGAGAATACAGTCAACCTTTCTGTTTCTCTTGTGAAGTCATTATCCAGAATACAGTCAACCTTTCTGTTTCTCTAGTGAATTCATTATCCAGAATACAGTCCACCTTTCTGTTTGCCTGGTGAATTCATTATCCAGAATACAGTCAACATTTCTGTTTCCCTCGTGAATTCATTTTCCAGAAAACAGTCAACCTTTGTGTTTCCCTGGTGAATTCATTATCCAGAAGACAGTCAACCTTTCTGTTTCCCTGGTGAATTCATTATCCAGAATACAGTCAACCTTTCTGTTTCTCTAGTGAATTCATTATCCAGAATACAGTCAACTTTTCTGTTTCTCTAGTGAATTCATTATCCAGAATACATTCAACCTTTCTGTTTCTCTAGTGAATTCATTATCCAGAATACATTCAACCTTTCTGTTTCTCTAGTGAATTCATTATCCAGAATACAGTCAACTTTTCTGTTTCTCTAGTGAATTCATTATCCAGAATACATTCAACCTTTCTGTTTCTCTAGTGAATTCATTATCCAGAATACAGTCAACCTTTCTGTTTGCCTGGTGAATTCATTATCCAGAATACAGTCAACCTTTCTGTTTCCATGGTGAATTCATTATCCAGAATACAGTCAACCTTTCTGTTTGCCTGGTGATTCATTATCTAGAATACAGTCAACCTTTCTGTTTCTCTAGTGAATTCATTATCCAGAATACAGTCAATCTGTCTGTTTCTCTAGTGAATTCATTATCCAGAATACAGTCAATCTGTCTGTTTCTCTAGTGAATTCATTATCCAGAATACAGTCAACCTTTCTGTTTCTCTAGTGAATTCATTATCCAGAATACAGTCAATCTGTCTGTTTCTCTAGTGAATTCATTATCCAGAATACAGTCAATCTGTCTGTTTCTCTAGTGAATTCATTATCCGGAATACAGTCAACCTTTCTGTTTCTCTAGTGAATTCATTTACCAGAAAACAGTCAACCTTTCTGTTTCCCTGGTGAATTCATTATCCAGAAGACAGTCAACCTTTCTGTTTCCCTGGTGAATTCATTATCCAGAATACAGTCAACCTTTCTGTTTCTCTAGTGAATTCATTATCCAGAATACAGTCAACTTTTCTGTTTCTCTAGTGAATTCATTATCCAGAATACATTCAACCTTTCTGTTTCTCTAGTGAATTCATTATCCAGAATACATTCAACCTTTCTGTTTCTCTAGTGAATTCATTATCCAGAATACAGTCAACTTTTCTGTTTCTCTAGTGAATTCATTATCCAGAATACATTCAACCTTTCTGTTTCTCTAGTGAATTCATTATCCAGAATACAGTCCACCTTTCTGTTTGCCTGGTGAATTCATTATCCAGAATACAGTCAACCTTTCTGTTTCTCTAGTGAATTCATTATCCAGAATACAGTCAACTTTTCTGTTTCTCTAGTGAATTCATTATCCAGAATACAGTCAACCTTTCTGTTTCTCTAGTGAATTCATTATCCAGAATACATTCAACCTTTCTGTTTCTCTAGTGAATTCATTATCCAGAATACAGTCAACTTTTCTGTTTCTCTAGTGAATTCATTATCCAGAATACATTCAACCTTTCTGTTTCTCTAGTGAATTCATTATCCAGAATACAGTCAACCTTTCTGTTTGCCTACAGTGAATTCATTATCCAGAATACAGTCAACCTTTCTGTTTCCATGGTGAATTCATTATCCAGAATACAGTCAACCTTTCTGTTTGCCTGGTGATTCATTATCTAGAATACAGTCAACCTTTCTGTTTCTCTAGTGAATTCATTATCCAGAATACAGTCAATCTGTCTGTTTCTCTAGTGAATTCATTATCCAGAATACAGTCAATCTGTCTGTTTCTCTAGTGAATTCATTATCCAGAATACAGTCAACCTTTCTGTTTCTCTAGTGAATTCATTATCCAGAATACAGTCAATCTGTCTGTTTCTCTAGTGAATTCATTATCCAGAATACAGTCAATCTGTCTGTTTCTCTAGTGAATTCATTATCCGAATACAGTCAACCTTTCTGTTTCTCTAGTGAATTCATTTACCAGAAAACAGTCAACCTTTCTGTTTCCCTGGTGAATTCATTATCCAGAAGACAGTCAACCTTTCTGTTTCCCTGGTGAATTCATTATCCAGAATACAGTCAACCTTTCTGTTTCTCTAGTGAATTCATTATCCAGAATACAGTCAACTTTTCTGTTTCTCTAGTGAATTCATTATCCAGAATACATTCAACCTTTCTGTTTCTCTAGTGAATTCATTATCCAGAATACATTCAACCTTTCTGTTTCTCTAGTGAATTCATTATCCAGAATACAGTCAACTTTTCTGTTTCTCTAGTGAATTCATTATCCAGAATACATTCAACCTTTCTGTTTCTCTAGTGAATTCATTATCCAGAATACAGTCCACCTTTCTGTTTGCCTGGTGAATTCATTATCCAGAATACAGTCAACCTTTCTGTTTGCCTGGTGAATTCATTATCCAGAATACAGTCAACCTTTCTGTTTCTCTAGTGAATTCATTATCCAGAATACAGTCAATCTGTCTCTAGTGAATTCATTATCCAGAATACAGTCAATCTGTCTGTTTCTCTAGTGAATTCATTATCCAGAATACAGTCAACCTTTCTGTTTCCCTGGTGAATTCATTATCCAGAATACAGTCAATCTGTCTGTTTCTCTAGTGAATTCATTATCCAGAATACAGTCAACTTTTCTGTTTCTCTAGTGAATTCATTATCCAGAATACAGTCAACCTTTCTGTTTCTCTAGTGAATTCATTATCCAGAATACAGTTGAAGAAGTTATCTTTGGGTTAAGAGTTTGCGCCTGTTCCTACATCTAATCAACCTGGACGCTCAACACTGAAGAGAGTGTAACTTACTAGAACCGGACCTATTCCAGTGTTAATGTGATGGATCAGGAGGAATTGTGTGTCAGTGTGTTTCATTACGGTGAATTGCCACTTTTTGTCAACGTTTAGTCAGCCTCGTTATGCAGGCAACGTCTTTAACTGAATGTGACCAACTTGCAGTCACCTTGCCCCATGTCAATGTCGCCAATTTAATTACTAAAACTTATCCATGCTTTTTAATGCCATTTCAGTACTATCAAATCAGCGTCGTTTTCATCCACGATCATTTTCTCTTTCTACATCCCAAAGCATTTCCTGGCTATACTTAAGTCACAAGCGAGTAATTTGATTGGTCTAGAGCGGATTTAAGGCGATAATAACTAACCAATCACAGACTGATACAATCCTGTGCAGATTGAACCAAAGACATACAAGTGAATATCACTTTTTCATCCAAGTTAGAGTTTGGTACAGTAGAGTAAATCAACGAATTACAATGCATCATACAGTTGAATCGTCCTTCTAGGACCCGTCAATGATGTTACATCATACAGCTGTTTCGTCCTTCTAGGACCCGTCAATGATGTTACATCCTTCTAGGTCTCGTCAGTGGTGCTACATCATACAGCTGTTTTGTCCTTCTAGGACTTGTCAGTGATGCTACATCATACAGCTGTTTTGTCCTTCTAGGACTCATCAGTGATGCTACATCATACAGCTGTTCGTCCTTCTAGGACTCGTGATACTGCATCATACACATAGAGCATTTGATAGTAAGATCTTCCATCACACTATTGAGATACCCTTGGAAACAACTGTGCACCTGTTTTGGTTGACACTTTTTTCCACACCAGTTGAACTATGAGTACAGGTTACAATGACGAGTTCTTAAGTTTCACTTTAGATATATTGATTTTAAATAAGAAAAGATTATTTGAACATGTCCATCATATATACTAAACAAAAAAAGAAAGGTAACACTACTTTATTCTGTGATTAATTAATTAACCCCTTCATAAATCATTACCAATCATGTACGAATAAAGTAATTGATCAATTCTGATAAAACTGCAGTCATGGTTCATTATAAAACTTTGCGTTCAGTTGATTTTATTCGACTGTAAAGGACGTTGGGGTCAATTTCAAAGGTAACACCATTAGCAACGGGTATGGCTACCGTTTGCGAAGTAAACAGCATTGCAGCGTCGTCGCATGGAACTCGTAAACCGGCGGATAATTCGAGGAGAGATGTTGTTCCATTCAGCGATCAAGGCTTGGGCCAGCTCCTGCAAGTTTGATGGCTGATTTTGACGTTCTCTCACGCGTCGCCCAAGAACGTCCCAGACATGCTCAATCGGTGACAAATCAGGTGATTTAGATGGCCAATCTAACACCTGTACGTTATTCTGCTGCAAGAAAGTTCTGCTGACGCGACTGGTGTGCGCTGGTGCGTTATCCTGTTGAAAAATGGCGCCAACGCCATGGCGTCTTAAGAATGGCAGAACCACTGGTCTGAAAATTTCGTCCTGATATCGAATGCCGGTTAAATTGCCATTTAACACAACAAGCCTGGTACGAGTCCCCCGACAAATACCACCCTAAACCATTACACTTCCGCTTCCCGTTCTGCGACGCAGCAGTTCGCAAAACGCTCCCCTCCTCGCCTCCACACTCTGCGCCTTCCGTCACCGTGTTGCAGACAAAACCTGGACTCATCTGAAAACAGAACATTGTTCCATTGTCGTAAGGCCCAACGACGGTGAACACGGGTCCAGTTACGCCGATTATTACGGTGACGTCGCAACAAATTGGGTCCAGTGTAGGGACGCCGCGCTTTCAATTGGTAGGCCCTCAACCTGTTGCGGACTGTTTGGGGAGACACACGACGCCCAAACAATGTCCTTGTAGTCTCTACTGCGGTTACGAATCGATTGCGCAAGTGTATCAATCGTATACGACGGTCATCCCTGGCGGTCGTTTTACTGGGTCGGCCGCTTCGGGGACGATCGGATGTTGACCCAGTTTGGTTTAAACGACTTACCAACTTGCAAATTGTCTTCACTGCAACCAAAATGCCGTGCAACTCGACGGCGAGACTCCCCAGCCTGGATCATGCCTACAGCCCTTTCTCTCTGTACTGGTGACAGCCGGGGCATAATGATAAAGTTGATAGATAGCAAGATTCGGTGATTTCTAAGTCCTAAGGATCTAAGGAACCAGTTTGAATGTTTATGAAATTCAAACGAAGATACAAGTTAGTCGCAGAAAACCTCGTGCAGCTCTTTCGCTAATACAGACTTTCACGCTTGAATGATTTTGGTAACCCCCTTGGCTTTTGTAATGTAAAACATTACCATTTTCTAATATTGCACAAACGTCATTTTGTTTTCACTCATTTACAGATATTCGCCAAGGAAACATGTTAACCTTTCTCTTTTTGTTGAGTAGATACAAACCACATTCGGAAATTGAATGACACACTCTTCTAAATCACACACTTACCTCAATCTTTTCCAACAACAAAACCAATAGGTGGCAACTTTCTCAGAACCAAACTTTCTGATGAATGTTATTACTACAATATATCCATATTCACATTCTGGACTCATTAAGTTCTGCAGATTATGCAGTTAAAGGCAATTGTAGTGCTGATTTCTAGGCAAACTGTTTGAAAATCTTGAAACTGAAAGTTATTGTCGTGTGTCTTGTACATGAACGGGCGGAATGTATCAACACGTCACTATGACTTTTCCATGTCTGCCAATTTTTAACATTAGATATATTGATTACAAGAATGTTATTGACCTTGTTGTTTTTGTATAAGACAAGCCAAATTGGGAATCACACAATTTCTACTTCAGCCACTTTCACCCATCTTTTTTCCTGTATAGTAAACGTGATTTTAATTTCGATACATTATATATTCTATTTTTAGATATCAACATCTCTGCTTCCCTAACATATAGTGTTTACATGTACAAGGGAGTGTTCCCTAAATGACATGCAACATTATCTGTTGCATTTTGTGATATAAATCTGGACATGGTCGTTAGTTAGTCTGTTGGTTCAGTTGTTATGTACCTTGTTCTCATTTGAGAACCTGACATCACTTACTTGGACTGACCAAGGTTTACATAGCCAGAACTTCGGAACCCATGGCCTTATTCTCCTTGTATTTTTTCAGGGGTCTCTCTGTTGCTTTGTCCTATGTGCATATTTTGCACTAGTTTAGTTGAGATTGAGTTTTAATTAAAACCATTTTCATACACTTATTTGGAAAATAGTAATACTTTTTGTAAACAAGAATAACAACAACTTTGTCTATATCCTGAAAATGCAACATTCTCAAAAAGAGAATTTCATTTGGATCACTGGAAGTCATTAACAATACAGTAAAACACGTTTATAACGAACACGCTTACAACGAATTAATGGTAATAACGTAGTGTTTTTCATTCCCCGTCAATCGCCCTATCATTTACATGTTAAAATCAAAATATATAACGAATTTCAGTTGAGTTTGAGTTTTAATTAAAACCATTTTCATACACTTATTTGGAAAATAGTAATACTTTTTGTAAACAAGAATAACAACAACTTTGTCTATATCCTGAAAATGCAACATTCTCAAAAAGAGAATCAAGACAGTAACAAGACGTCATTTGGATCACTGGAAGTCATTAACAATACAGTAAAACACGTTTATAACGAACATGCTTACAACGAATTAATGGTTATAACGTAGTGTTTTTCATTCCCCGTCAATCGCCCTATCATTTACATGTTAAAATCAAAATATATAACGAATTTCACATAACGAATTAATGTCTATAATGTAGCAGCTTTTGGGTTCGCTCAGGTGAATATCTGTGCTAATTAATAACCATATAACGTAGTGGTCTCGGGCAGTCATCACACCTGAGTGAAGTCAGCCGTGTGTCCTGTATCGACACCCGTGTCCAGGTAAGTTTCAATTACATACAGGTAAGTCTGACGAATAAAGTGAGTTGTTGTTATAGTACCTGCGTTCTATTGTTTTTTGAGTTTTGAGTTCCTGAACTGATCTTATCGATACAAAATCTTTGCGTTCTGTTCTTGTCGTCATTTTGGAAATGGCTTCGTCATCGCCGTCTCGTAAGCGGAAGGTGTTAACAATTGAAACCAAATACCAAATTATTGTTTATTAGGACATGCTATACATGTAATAAAATATAATCATGAAATAAGACCCCTTTATTTTTATTGTATGTACAATTCCTATAACGAATCATGCGTGACTGTTTGCCAAAATTCGTTATATGTGTATAACGAACTATGTTTGTAACGAACTAAATTTCTTGGTCCCTAGAGATTCGTTATAAACGTGTTTTACTGTACTCATAAATATACCTTTTTTTTCAAAAACCGAGATGTGATTAAAAAACCTGTCAGCCATTTAGTGAAATAATTGTCCTATCTTTTCTCCTTTACTTCGATAGCCTTCTTGTTAATCTTTTGTTTTGTTCATTCTTTCCTCCTCTTTCATGAACCTACGATTTTATAAACATGCCATTATCTTGTTTTTGCATTTAAACAGTTATTGTTGTCTTTGGTTTCTAAGCAATCGACAAATGAGAATAAGTGATGGTCCCTAGTTTCTGATCACTGTTATGATAGAGAGGACATTTACAAACAAACACCTGGGTAAAGGAATCTAATTTTATTTTTCCACAATTTTGTTATTTGCCACTTCAGAGACTTTAATCAAACAACGAAATAAAGGGAAAATAAAATTAGCTTACAGAATAATGAGCTGTGATAAAAAGTTTTCAAGGCAAATTGTTCAGTCTGAAATAATCCCTGTTGATAAATAACTCTCTGCTAAACAAACCGAAAGTTGTTGTACCATGAAATTGATATAACCAGGGCAAGCCATGAACAAAAGAAAAAATTCTTACAGAGCAAAAAGTACAAGGAGGTATTTATCATCATCTGCTCCATTAGATACACCTGTCATGAAGGTCAACAGAATATTTCCAAATGACAAGATGTTAATCAAAAATAATTCCCATGGAGAATTAAAACTCATTTCAAAAAAGGAAACAGAATATTTCCAAATGACAAGATGTTAATCTCGAGGGGAAAAATAAGTTTTGTATTTGCCGTTTTGTCCAATTTTATTTTTGTCACTGTACATTATGTACATGTTGTTCTATACACATTATTGATTAAATACACTTTTGTTTATTTACAAAAAAAACACAAAGTAACAAGACTTCATCAAACAACATTAAAGCCCTTTAACTTAAAATGTTTTGTATAAAGCTGGTCCCTGAAATCATAGAAATCATCAAGATTTTTAACCCATACAGAACTTTACTCTGCGGAGGAATATCAATGAGAGTTTTGTTCAATACCTTCCTTATGGTATTAATTGACATTAAATTATGTAAAATGTTTGCTTTAAACCAAGCAATTGAAATCAAATTCATTGCAAGGAGACTTTCCCTTTTTTATTTTGAACAACACTTTTCTTATGATATATATATAGCATTCTAAGATGAAGCATTGCATTATAATTCACCATATATGGGTGTATAGGATTTAGAGGCGTTCCAGACACGCCTAACTGATCCATTTTTGTTGTAGAGAACAAGTGTTTGGTTCTACATGAAGAACTTGAACTTTAAAAATGATGTTGTCTTTATCAACATCCATATTTAACCTTACACCAATATATACAAGTTTCAAATATTTGTCCACTGCGACATGTTGTCCACTGCGACATGTGTTATATCAGATGAACTGTACCTATGATAACACCATTATTAATGAGAAACATCAACACCACAGTGATGTATATCACCAATCATTTTTAACCTTACAATCAATGATTTGAGTCATGATCACTTTCATATCTAAGGTAACATGTCTAAATTCTTTAAAAAAAAAAAACCCAACTACAATAAGGATCAATTGATCAGCACAAATATCAAGCTTTTTTCCTCCAAAATTGCAGAATCTTTCGTTGAAATTTTCGATAAATATTTTCTTGCAAAACTTTGCTGTATTTCTTTCCCCTTTATTTTGTACTTTTACAGATTTCTGTAAGGATTGCTATAAGGAAACTGTAACAAGGATGCTGTCTGATAAAGGTTATACAGTGATGAAGTAGCTTCTAGCACATACAGCGTATCACTGATTACTTGACATATCATGCAGATATTCATCATTTCTCACAACCAATGTGAAAGTGCTTCAAATGGTCAACTTTGATCAGGAAACTTATAATCTTTAAAGAGAATGAGGAAATTCAAACTCTTTCTACATTTTATTAAGACATTATGAATATACGAAATAGCTAAAATATATCACCTTCCAGATCTGATTTTCATATCTTATCTAGCTTTGGTTGAATTCCATACATCATGTGACCAAAACAACTAGCACTAAGAACAACCATTACAAATGAAAAGTGATTGAGATAGGGGAGACAACCCCGACTAAAGTCGGATAAAACATATTGGAATGTGGTAATTCTTTCATAGAAATGTGTGTGCCTGGAATAATAATGAAGTTAATCAACAAGTTCCCTATATCAAATGAATATTTCTCTGAAAAGTATCACTTTGTACATTTTACCAATTTTTAGTTAACAAAACAGAGTTTTTTGTGAGAAGATATAAACAATTCATCTGTTTACTTAGAAGAAATTCACATCAGATACCATGGAGATATTTTGGTTCACAGATACTCTTTATATTTCTTTGTCATTCGTGAAAAATTTCCACACAATATTTCTGTTTTTCTTCTTCACGCGATTAACAGTAGACTTAATACATTTCCTGTCCTGTCTCTCTAGATAAAACCAGCTTGATTTTATCAAAATGAGATGTTTTCCTTATTAATATGAACTCCTTCCAGTAATAATGATAATGTTTCCTGATAACAGACAATATGCTGCATTACTTGGAAAGAGTAACAAGGATTTGAATCACAGATAATTTGTTCATTACACTAGAGATGTGGTCCTATCGCCGACTCTGGTCCCAAGCTTCCTCGTCAAACGGATCAACCTGTCGTGCTGTATATGCCGATTTAAAGTCAGATCCAAGCATGTCAAGGTCCTTTGTATCACGAATGACGCCCTGTTGGGAAAAATAAGACAGAGAATCATTAAACAGTTGAGGGTGTTTTATGATATTTCGATTCTATATATCATGTGTTCAGAGTTGAACAAATTGTAAGGAATTCTAAACATTTTCAAGTAATTTTAGGATAACAGAATCTGCCTCCATATGTATAACACAAGGAAATGATTTGATAAAATTTCTAATTTGTTCATTTATGTTGCTATACCATATCAATATGATTGCCTGCTTAAGATTAAACATCTTGGCTGACACCAACACAGTATATCGAATACTTTCCTAGTGGTTGGTTTCCCAGGACCAGTTTTATTTAATTTTGCCTACTTATATGGTTTCTTAAATTTCAAATTTTTATTCTGAAAAATCCAAGTAGTCTGAATCCTGTAATTGGAAAAATTTGATATTCACTTAAAAATTGTTAATTTTATGGATCAGACTATAATGGAAAAATGTATGTCCTTCCTCTCTCTATAAACTTACTTTAGGTAAGTATCCTAGTAATCGCATGGCATGTTCCTGTAACAATTTCTGTCTCTCCTCCTCGATTATCTGCCTCTTGAATGCTTCCATCTTCTCCTCTTCACGACGTTCCATGAGTTCCCTCTCGCGATCGGCAGCAAATTGTGAACGCCTGTCATCAATCAATTGTTCTACGGCACGTTTGTGTTCTTGCTGTTTCATGCGGCGTTTGGCAGCATTCATTTGTTCTATGCGGTCATCCTCAGCAAATTTGGCCAACATCTAAAAAAAATTGTCATGTAAGGATAAAAAAAATTCACAAAACCTAAGGTTGATTTAAATAACAACAGTGACTAGGCCCTGATGGGTACCTGTACGTCTTTGTATTCCTGACTAGGCCCTACCCTGTACCTGTACGTCTTTGTATTCTTGACTAGGCCCTGACCTGTACCTGTACCTGTACCTGTACGTCTTTGTATTCCTGAATAGGCCCTGACCTGTACCTGTACGTCTTTGTATTCCTGACTAGGCCCTGACCTGTACCTGTACGTCTTTGTACCTGTACGTCTTTGTATTCCTGAATAGGCCCTGACCTGTACCTGTACGTCTTTGTATTCCTGACTAGGCCCTGACCTGTACCTGTACGTCTTTGTATTCCTGACTAGGCCCTGATCTGTACCTGTACGTCTTTGTATTCCTGACTTGGCCCTGACCTGTACCTGTACGTCTTTGTATTCCTGAATAGGCCCTGACCTGTACCTGTACGTCTTTGTATTCCAGACTAGGCCCTGACCTGTACCTGTACGTCTTTGTATTCCTGACTAGGCCCTGACCTGTACCTGTACATCTTTGTATTCCTGACTAGGCCCTGAAGGGTACCTGACAGTGTATCCACTGTACTTGTTTCCATACCCACCTAATATTTTTCAGTGACCTTGACCTTAATGACTTGTCAAACTCTTAATGCATTTACAAGTTAGGAAAGCTTTCATATTATCTATTTCAATTTTAGGTAAGTAGAAGTTGGTCACAACAGACGTAGAGGCCGGGTTCATCTATCTATTAATTGTTTGACTGATTTCGCCCTAATTTGGCTTCATCAGGACATACATATAATCACAATTTAACCTCTAAAGTACTAAAAAAGAACATACCTAATTCATTGTTGTTCTATGATGTCACAATAGTGGACATCTATTGAAGATAAATAACTGTAGTTTTATCCCAAATTGGGGCCCTGTTGTTGGTCAGAGGAAATTTTCAAAAACAAATATTACAAAAAAGAAAGAATTTTTTTCATCACTGAGACAGGTCAGACTGATATATTTTAAGTGATAGTTTTACTTTGAAACTCTTTGAATTTTCAGTGACAAGAATTGAAATATTCCACTAACCACTTATTAACTCTGACAAACCTTTGAGCAACAGGGGCCAGAGTCTCTGGTCACCTAATACCACATCAGATCAGAGGAAGAGAATCCTTTAGGTGAAAGGAAACACTGTGTCACACAGGAGTGACATGTAATATGATACTGATGCTGGTCTAGCTTACCTGTTGTCTAAACTCCTCCTCTTCCTCCTGCTGGGCGGCCTTCCTTAGGTTCTTGAAGTGCATTTGTTGAGCATGTGTCTGTTGTAATTCAAGCTTCTGTCGTATCCTGGCCTCAATGTCATTCTGAGAAGGAGAAAAGTTAAATACTATCACATGACAGCATTGATTTTCCATCAGTTCCTGTGATGTCTTGACCGAGATTTTGATGTTAAAAAAGTCCTGGGCTTATTACAATTTTAGTGAATGTGTTCTACTTTTTCTATGTGTAAGCTGACCTTTGTATAAAGTGTACATGTCTTTCCAATCTTGTCATTGACTTTTTATTTCAAATTCCAATGACCCGAACTGGTAATTTCTTTTCGACATTATCAATAACAGGATGAGAAAACAAATATTTCACTAGTCATGTTTAGATTTATGCAAACATTTGCTGTATCAATTTTCACATTGGAAGGTTTATCAATTTCAGAGACAATGCAAGCAGCTTGCATTCGTTTAATTTTCAACCAAAATTTTCTAAATCAATGTGTTTGTAGCAAAGCAACCCAAAAATTTGTATTACTAGTCTAAACATGTACATTGGGATCAGACAGCACCAGTCAAAACACTGCTGTATACACTAGAATTGTACATACCTTCTCCTTCAGCCTCTCCTTCTCCTCTTGTTCTTCCAGGTAGAGTTCCATGCGAACACGCTCCATCTCTTCACGCTCAGCATCCTGCCTGGAGATCTCTCCAGCCAACTGGAAAAAAATAGATCCTATTCAGTACCTTCAGCCTTTTCAATTAAGCTTGCTAATAACATTCTTTGACAAAATTTTGTGATAAAAAAAACAAATAAAACAAAACAAATTGACAAATACACAATAGATTCTCCTGGTGACGTTAAACTTTAATACTTTTCAGCAAAATATTGATGTATATTACAAATTAATATATTTTTGTAGTTCAAACTGTCCACAGAACATTTTAGTGATTGGACTTACAGCTCCTTGGACCCGAGCCATGGCGTCCTCTTTAGCCTTCTTTGATTCCATCCTCTCCTTCTCTCTATCCTCCTGTAGCCGAGCGAAGGCACGGATATTTTTGTTTTCTTCCTCCATTCTTTTCCTCTCGAGTTTTTTCCATTCCTCACGTGCATTTTTGAATTCTTGTATATATTTCTGTGTGGACTTCTGTTTGGCGAGTGCAAGTTCTCTTTCTCTGTGAAAACATCATTACATTCAATTATTTTTCACTGTTCTAGCATTCAATTTGAATTTTCAGAATCTCGATTCTTATATCTACTAGAAACCAAGAAGCTAATCTGCCTTCCTTCTCAAAATATTAAACCTTTAATATGTTTCGTAAATCAACTTATTGTTTCTTGTTCACATACTGCAAATTTATAATTTTTAGGAGCCAAGTTATTGTTATACATAGTAATTCTGAGTTCTTTTGCACATTTCTCTTTAAATAACACACACGTATACAAATTCATATTTCAAATTACTGTAAAAGCCCTGGAATCACATTTCGAAAAATGCTGCTGGCCTGAATTCTATTTTCAAAAACTGATTTTCAATAAATTGCTCCAAAGTATACAAGAAGGAAAGACAGGAACAGATTGTTTGATTTCTGGATGTAAGCTTTTGAATTAAACTCCTTGCTTTTAATAACATTTCCCCAAAGTTTTTTTCTGTATATTGATTTTAGTGTGTACTAAGTTGCAAATATTCGGGGCAGCATAAACACAGTTATAGCTATCTACAATAACCCTACCTCTGGTCTTCCTCGTAGATCTTGCGGACAATCTCATCTATCATGAGTTTCTCCTTAAGGAATTCCTCGTAAGCCTGTTGTTTCTTGTGTTCCTGTTCTTCCAGCTGCCGCTCCAGTTCCTGCTGATATCGAATTTGTTCCCGATATTGCTCCTTCTGTCGCTGTAACTCTGCCTCCTGGGCACGCTCATGTTCCTCTTTCATGTTGCGTGAAATCTCTGCATCTCGTTTCTGATGAGCAGTAATTTATTTATTAGTGGACAGGGCTATGATAAGTTAGCAATTCATTTTCCTTTCTTCCCTATCATTAAGAAATCATTTAAAAGGGTATTTCATCTGTCATAAATGCTTTCTCTTTACAAATTTACTAAAAATCAATAAAATATTCATCTTATTTTGATTATCTTATAGGAAAAAAACATTATATTCTAAATGTGATAATTTCTACTTTAGGTCAAAAACAAGCAGTCTATATTGTCCCACATTTTCCCCCAAACCTTTTTTCCTGTCACACAATAAGTCCGTATTTCAGCCCAAACTTTCTCCTTATTGCCAGGAGGACACTATACCAGTATTTAAACTTACCGCTTTGTCATATTTTAGAGCTTCCTTTTCTGCAATCTGTGCTGATCGTTCTTTGTTCATGTATGCAGACTTCAATTTGGCCTCTAACTCTCGTAATTCAAGACTGGAAGTAACAAATTACAACATTAAGTTTGGAATAAATGTCAATTGAAAGTCTAATTTAACAAAGACTATATACTTATCAAAACAAATATCATTCAAATAACCATATTTGCAGAAACTAAATAATATATATCTAGATCTATAGTAAAATATTTGCAAATTACATATAACACTTCCATTTATCATACACCTACAGTCACTATATATCATCATTAGAATGGTTCTTTAAATCAAATGTACCATAAAGATGACTTTACCCTCTTACATTGGAATTTTCAAGGTGCAGTGCTCCAGATAGCCTGCGTGAATGCGTTTTCACGCACAATATTTCTAATTTCACGCTAGGAAAAAAAATAAGATTTGCGTCATTAACCCGTGCGAAATCCAGACTCTGCGTCAATGTCCGGCTCCAATATTACGTAGTTAGAAAACTCAATAATCTAAGTCAAACAGACACTTATCGAGTAAACGAAACTCGTAACAAGCGCTTTCTTGATCGTGATTATAAACCAGTCGCATAGCAAATATGGCGCTGTCAAAAATGTTTACAAATTCAGTGTTACCCTAATATGGAAAAAACCCATACACTTGATGAAGGCAGGGGTGAAAAAAACCCTCAATTTATAAAGGTAGGAGTGAAAACCCCACATGTCAAAAAGTTATCCGGAGCACTGAGGTGTATTTAAATATCCACATCTCAGAAAAGCACAAATGCATGCACCTTCCTTAAATTTTTTGAATAATAAACAAATTTTACTGATTGTTTAAAATCTTAATGTGTAGGGTCAGTTATCTCTTCTACAAAGGGAAGGCTGATATGTGAGACTGACCTTGTTTCTCTGATCTGTTGCCTCATCTTCTCATCTCTCATAGAATCCAGCTTCCGCCTCTCCATCTCCTTTGCCAGTCTTTCCTCTTGGACCATCTGTTCTTCTCTAATAAGTCGGTCACGCTGAGCCTAAACAAGGGAGATAATTAAAAGATACAAATAATTCTAAACAATAGTAAATGTCTTAACTTCATAAAGCAGCAAACTTTACTGTACTTGTTAACCTGGATACATAAAAGAAAATAAGCGCAAAAAAATTATCCATACGCTTCATAATTTAAAATTCTACAAAAGAAATGGCTCTTTTTACTGCCAACAATGGTGTTATAGCTAGGTATACTGTATACAAATAAAATACCTTTAAAATAGATTCTTCCATTTCCATTTCTTTGTGTTCTTTCATTAAGTTCCGTAAATATCTTTTCTCTGTTAATTTACGTTCATTACACATATTGGCTTCTAAAAGGCGTTCCTGATTAAGACGTTTAATTGTGTCTTCTCGAATTTCTCCTTGACGTCGGCTTTGTTCCAGTTGCCTCTCTCTGTCATAGGAGGTCAGATTCCTCCTTGTTGTTGTCTAAAATCAATGATTAAGTATTAGTTCAATAATTAAATATTTAAACTAATTGCCTTAAACTAATTAAGTAGCATATAGTTTCCATTCTCTTGGTATCTTGACATTGCATATTTGAAAAGCCTCAGATTGTCATATCATTATTGAGAACCAAAATTGTGCAAATGATCAGAACAATAATTATGAGTACCAATTCCTGGAAACTGTAAGGGACACATTTATGTATCAACATGTGCCCCCCCCAACCTAGTTTACTTGACTTAGTATTTACTAATGAGGAAAACATGGTTGAAGATCTTGAAGTACATAGTGCATTAGGATAGAGTGATCATGGATACATCAGATTCACATTTGTGTGTGGTATTGATATCTCAACTTCAACAAAAAACTTAACTTCAACACTATAACAAAATATGTGAAGAGCTAGATTTAAACTGGGACAATAATTCAAGGGGAGATAATGTCAAGGAAAATTATTATCTATTCATTGACAAATTATTGGAGGCATTTGATAGACATATCCCTATATCATCTTTATGATAAT
This sequence comes from Ylistrum balloti, assembly GCF_031769215.1. Lineage (NCBI taxonomy): Eukaryota > Metazoa > Mollusca > Bivalvia > Pectinida > Pectinidae > Ylistrum > Ylistrum balloti. The sequence goes on along the minus strand of NW_026782757.1, from coordinate 109,677 downwards.
TATGGTAGTTTTAACCTTCTAAGATGCTCCGGGTATGGCAGATTTTAGAATCCAGTTAATTGCTTTGTTGCTCTTCTTTGCAATCCTTCGATCATGTTGATGTATTTCATTTTGGAAGGAAACCAAAACTAAGAGGGACTATATGAGTAATCTAGCACGACAAAATTTGAATCTGAGTGTAGAGACCTAATTAAGTCCTACATTCTGAATCGACTCAGTAAGACTTAGTAGGAAAGTAAGTAATAGTTTTTTTGAAAAAAATTAGGCGGAATATAATCAAGTTACGTTACGTTGAAAGATACTAATGGGTAATGCAATCGTCATTTATGTTTGCAATCAAGGTATGGAAGCTTCCCTGTGTAAGGTATGTCATGAAACAAAGGAGGAGAAACATTATTTGACATACATATGTGTAGCCAGTAACAGTGTAAAATTGATATCACTTCAAATACATTTCTACTGTATCCTGTTGTCAAGTTGAAAAGACAGTTCCTGGTCACTGGATAATTCTGGCAGCAGTTAAGTATGAATTGTTTTAAAAACATCGCCTACTTACCATTATGGCAGCTTTATGGTGTCCCAATACAGAAGGAATTAATACATAAACTAAGTTAGTTTGGGGCAACAAATTCTTCCTTTGGCGGCCACCTTGGATGCTTGTTGTTGTCAGGACTTGGTGACGTCAGTTGCTAGGGTGAATAGGTTCATAAATATTGCCAATGAGTTGAACATTTCTTTCAACTTTGCTGTGTTTGATGATTATATGAACTGCATGAAATAATTGCAATGACAATCTTTTAAGAAAATTGTTAGCTTTCCTCGAACTGTCCAGGTTGTGTTTATTTTTTTCACTATTTTCTTAACTCCCCCTTTGGCTATAATGACCCGATCCATTCGGTTTCTGTAGGCCCGCAGCTTGAAATTTATATTGGTGTGTGGTATAGTCTAATTGCATAATTACTGATTTTTTTTGTCTTAATTGTTATAACAGATTTTTGTTCAAGTAGAGTAATTAATTGTTTGAAATTGTTTATTTAAGTTTCGAGACTGTAAGAAAAATAGGGTAAACCTAGAGGCCTAGCGAAGTGATATCGCCATTACTCGCACACATACCTAAGTGCAAGAGAGCAACGAATGGATCAACGCCATTATTGACACATAACTGTTATCGACCGACAAAACAATCCGTCATAATCACGATATTTTTGAAGCATCACTTAATCATAACACGCTAAGGTATACCACTGACATTTTATATTTTACTCTCCTGAGTATAAAGTTAAATGGTGCTAAATTTAATAAGTATTGACGGTTTCAAGTAGACCGGTTCACGTCTAGTTAGTTCTGATTGGTTTGTTACGGACTCTGCACTTCGTACAGTACTGATGTATTTATTTGCGTATAAGTATCAGATATGATTTTGGAACGAAACTCGCACTTTTGGCTTTCATTCGTTAATTATGTTTTGATTTTGCGTCAAATTTCATCGAAACTCAATTCATAAATAACGTTCATGGTCCAGAATTATCTTGGCGTAGGACAAATTTGTGTCGCCTCCATTTCTAGATGAAATCCTGCATCCAACATGAACCCACTCAATATTTCTCTCAGTTGAACAATAGGAACTTTGTAAAGATTCCAAAGAAAGATTGAAAATGTGACAAACATGACCCGGGTTCCAAGGTCTTTTGTAACTCCCTCAACTCTTGCTCAAAAGTCAATCTAATCAGAATGCACATATAATTCATGTCCGTTTATATAAAAGTAAGGCGTACATTACTCTACACTTATGATCGGACAACACTCCATAAGGGGTCATGTTCTGGTGAACTGAGGCACTCGGTAATTTTTGGATTCGAATATTTGATATTTTGCTCCTTTTTTTTGTGGGACTCCCTTAAATTTTGAGCACCATTTTTTTTATTTTTGGAAATGGTGCACTGAAATTGTCTATTTGAATTGAAGTTTTCCTTTGCAACATGTCATTACATCACAAAATTTTTATCAATTTGATAAGTAAGTTAATATATAGGATTGTGCAAGTGATTTTGCTTTCGTTTGGTAAACGGTAAATTGATAAGCAATTTACTCAAAAGTTTACTAGAACTTGATCCCATGGGATGTTGTACTGTCAGATTCTATGTGGAAAGTAACAGAGTGAGAATGAGGATATGCATTTTAAGATCAGGTAAAATGTTTGAATTCCAAAACTTTCTCCAGAACTGGAACACAGTGGTCTTTAAATGCTGGAGTTAGTTTGTTAAAACTGACTGTAAAACATAGGTTTTGTTGCTTAAATCTGGAGACTGCAATGGTGGAAGTTTTGCATGAAAAGACAAATTTTTACCAATATGTTGATTAACTTTACTGTAGCTTATAGCTATAATGGCTTGTAATTGTCAGATTCCAAAGATATGAGAAACTTGGGTTATTACCAATTATAAGTACATATAATGCCATTCAGATGTTCTACTGCTTTCACTGTATCAGTATTATTGAGCCATTTTTTCCATGGATCACATAGTATTGTAGTATTACACCAAGATGTTTGATGGTAATATTCAATACATTTGTCATTTCAGTTGTCAAAGATGTCGCAGATTCCTGCCAAAATAGTGCTGAAAAGCACTACAAAAATGTCCCTGAATGATAGGTGAGATTGATGAGAAAGGAGATGTCATTGGTGTTTTGATGCTTGTAATATTGAGGCCATTCAGGAAGAATTCAAGCATTGCAGTATCCATGATGATCTCGAGGGAGATGACTGGAGAGGAAAGAATGAATCGCATAATATGCCAGGAATTTTGTGGCCATTTCATCATGAACTGCTATCACAAAAAAAAGTCTTGAATTATAATGCAGTTGGGTGAAAAAAACACATGGTTTTACTCAATCTCCATTGGGTGTCAGATTACCATGGTTACATAGGTTTATGGCAACATTTTATGAGTTTGCCATAGAATGGCCACAGGTTCTGTTGCTAAGAAGTCATTGTTTCTTCTTAAACTGTTCAAGATGAATAGAGCTAAAAATACCATCATGATGAGCATAACACAAGCTTGCGGCTTTGAGCTCTTTAAAGATGATGTTCATGTTTGTCAGTTTTCCTGACCATACTTGAACAACGTATCAATAAGAAATGATTATGAAGAAAAGAAAACAATGGCTGTAAGAATTGTGCATTATATGAAGGGACTTTCAAATCCTGAAAATCTCCTGTCTTTTATTTCTCAGATTGTTTTTCTGATCTTTCAGTTTTGGTCTGTCCTTATTTCATACTTCCAGTTGATACAGTTGAATGAAAGAGTCCTAGAATGGTTTGCATGAATCCAACAAAATTTTGAAAAATGCAAGTTGTAGCATTTCTGATAAAATTTGGAGTATTTTTTTGTTTCGTTTTCAAATTCCAAATACTTAAATTCTAAAAGTTTTGTCATTGTAGTTTGATGTCTGGTGTATGACTGTTTGAAAGGTTGATGAATTAGTTATATTTTTACTGGTATGTTGTTTCAGAACTCCTCTCCATGTAATCCTGTATTACTACCTAGTATGTAATGTTTGCATCGCGACCCAAATCTAACAATAATTTTTGTTTTGGGTTCTTCTTCTACTTTTAAACCTGCTATATACTTTAGATGGCAAGAACTGTTTCTAACAAAATTCACCTATTTAATTTCTAACAATGCATGCTTTCAGTTCTCCTTGGTAGAAACTTGTAGCTCCAGATTGATTTAAGAAAATCTCTAAAATATTGGTTCAGCACATATTCAGATTTTCACAAACTATGTTGGTAGTTTTCATATCAAACCTTGTATTGCTTTACACAAAATATTTGTATTTTAGTGTTGGAATTAGTTTCAGATTATTTTTCCATTATCTTGTCATTTCGTCACTCGTTACATCAGATTAAAAGAATTGTTCTTCCGTATATTGATCTCTTGATCAACATTCTTTTCTGCTTCCATCAAAGCTATACTCAGATTCAAGTTGTCACAGATTTCCTTTGCTTTCTTGACATGTGCATTATAACCAGCTGTTTAGCAATGCTAATCAGTGGTAAGTGTTATGATCACAGCTTTCCCATCTAATTATATCTCTGATCATTCCTTTATTTCAGAAATTCAAGAGCCATTTCATTAGTGTAGATCCACATGATTCTGACTGTCTATTTCTTTATTTCATGTAACTTATCCTGCTGTTTAGTCTTTCAGTGGTAAGTGATATGTGCATGAATTTACTCTGTCATTATGTTATTTACATTCATTCTCTGTTGACAAACTTTCAGTTTTGGTTGATTACACAGATTCCTCAGTTTACAAACACATGGATTTGGCTGTTTGGTTATTCTTCTCTGTTGACATAAGTTTCCTTACTTTTCTCTGTTGACACACAGTTGGTTTTGGCTGTTTGGTTACAGATCTTTGGAATGTCTACAAGACTTTATCATGGATTGTCATTAGTAAAGAGTTGTGTGACATAACTGGTTGTTTAGTACATTTTTGTATGTTAAATTGTTCAGTGGTAAGCCTTATAGTCAGTCTTGTACCAAACAGAGGATTTTCATGTGATATAATTACATATATATTCCTTGTGTGAACGTCTCTGTATTTTATATTAACAGATTCTTTGTTTTTGTCTTGATTTTTTTTCTTCTGTCACTTTATTAAGTTCATGAGTATTTTGTGCCGTGAATTTTTGAATTTATGGAAAAAATCTATTTGTTCAAGAAATGGTAGGTCATTGACCTTCATTAAAATACCATGTATGGTTGTATACAGTTTCAAATATTTTGCATGAGTGTTGATAAAAGATTTGAACAGATACTGTGTTGTCAAAAAATTCATCTTGAAATCTTTTCATCATCCGATTCTGATCCTCTCCCATTCAGTATCGCCAACTCAAAATAAAAATCCTTCAAAAAATAGGCAGAATGGTGGAAATATTTTCTGTTTAAAATAAAAATCTGCTAAATTGATGATAATCTCTTCTATGATAAGGTATACTGAGTAGTGAGGAATTTTAAACCTTACAGTTATGTCATCATTTTAAATGAAACAGAATATGCTGAAGTGGATGTTACATGAGATATAATCTCTGGGAAATAGGCCACAATGGAAGAACATTGAAATATCAGCCCTGAAGAATTATAACATGTCCCTGACCCTGTTCCCTAGCAACCCAACAAACATTCTCTTTCTCATTGGATAAAAAATACTTTCAATAAATGACACCACTTGTAAGTGATAATGAATTATTTTTCCAATGTATTTGAAATTTACTAAGAAAAAAAGAAATTCAGGTTGTGTTTGGTAATTATTTATGTGTGCGTTTTCCTGGTCGCATGAATACACTCTCAACCTGCATGTGTTTACTGGAGTGCAGTCATTGAACTGTTTTGGGAAATTTTCTTGTTGAAATCTTTTCTTGTAGATCTTGAACTCTTTCTGCAGTCTGTTGGAATTCTGTCCCACATTGTTCAATTGCACATGGTGTATATGCACAATTTTGGTATTTGTTAGAAAATTATTAAATATACAGCCAAAATGCTTTTGCTCAATTAACATCCATGCTCTGATGCCATGGAATAATCTAGATATTTGAGATCTAGAAGAAAAAAAGCTCTGACATAGATATAACTGACAACCTGAGAAAATGTTGTAGCAAGTCTGGATGAGAAATTCAGACGAGGTTGTTTGTTGAAAAGTTTTGTACACAATCAGAAGCAGGCATTGATATCATTGCTTTCCTCTCCCAACACTTGAAGATTCACCAACATCCAAAATACAAGACCAGCCCAACAAGCCACTGTCCAGAATATACGCGCCAAAATGGTTGCCCAGCAACAAGCGTCTGTCGCTAACCGTCGTCTGGCTCTCCAGATGGCCAATAGACCCACCGTTCAAGCAGCCCTCAGAGTGAAGAAGGTAAGATAAATATTATGATAGATAGGTCATTTGAAGAAAATTTTAATATATGGTCAAAAAACTAAGCAAGCACCCTTATAATTGAGTCTTCTAATGCTTTTCAAAATTGGCCTCCATAACCTCGATATGTGTTCTAGCACCTTTGTATAGTAGTGTCCACTGGTCAAGGAAACATTGGATCACATGATCAGATCATGTAACCAAGTTTAGAACTGCCAGATTTAGTTGATTTATTAGCCCACCAACATCAGATGGTAGGCTATTCAAATCACCCTGCGTCCATGGTCCGTCTGTCCGTAAACAATTCTTGTTACCGCTATTTCTGGAAAAGTACTGGATGGATCTTTCCATCTGACAGGCAGTCATCTGGTAGGCTATTCAAATCACTCTGCGTCCATGGTCCGTCTGTCCGTAAACAATTCTTGTTACCGCTATTTCTGGAAAAGTACTGGATGGATCTTTCCATCTGACAGGCAGTCATCTTGGATTTTGAGAGTAAAATCTTGTTACTGCTATTTCTGAGAAAGTACTGGATGGATCTTTGTCAAATTTCATATTGAGCTTCCCCTTGGTCCCTAGTTGTGCAGTGTACCTTTTTTGGAGTGATTCAAATTCAAGATGGCCGTCTGTGGGCCATCTTTTATTTTGAAGTATAAGTTTGTTACCGCTATTTCTGAGAAAGTGCTGGATGGATCTTAGTCAAATTTCATATTGAGCTTCCCCTTTGCAGGGTTTTCCATAAAAGCCGGTCACCGGCCAATTTGACTGGATGGATCTTTCTCAAATTTCATATGCAGTTTCCCCTTGGTCCCTAGTTGTGCATTGTACCTTTTTTGGACTGATCCGAAATCAAGATGGCTGACAGGCAGTCATCTTGGATTTTGAGAGTAAAATATTGTTACTGCTATTTCTGAGTAAGTACTGGATGGATCCTTCTGATATTTCATAGATATTGGTTTCCCTTGGTCCCTAGTTGTGCATTGTACCTTTTTGGACCGATTTGAATTCAAGATGGCTGACAGGCGGCCATCTTTTATTTTGAAGTAAAAGTTTGTAATCGCTATTTCTGGGAAAGTACTGGATGGATCTTTCTCAAATTTCATATTGAGCTTCCCCTTGGTCCCTCGTTGTGCAGTGTACCTTTTTTGGACTGATTCAAATTCAAGATGGCTGACAGGCAGTCATCTTGGATTTTGAGAGAAAAATCTTGTTACTGCTATTTCTGAGGAAGTACTGGATGGATCCTTCATAGATATAGGTTTCCCTTGGTCACTAGTTGTGCATTGTACCTTTTTTGGACTGATTTGAAATCAAGGTGGCCCAAAGGCAGCCATTTTGGAGGTCGACAGTAATACAGCACAAGCATATTGTCCATTATCCACTTGTAACTGACTATCTAATAATACTTTGGGATCTTTTTTCAAATGATATTTGCTAATAGGTGCTTAATAAAAATATCTTGTGCCATCATTGAGTACATTCAATGAAGACCAGTTCACGAACATTTACAACACCTGTAACAAACAAAAAAAATAAACAAATCCCCAAGAACTGAAAACAGATCCTCAAATGGTGGGCGCCAAGATCCCACTGGGATCTCTTGTATAATGATGGGGAGCCTTTAATTATTTAGTGTTATATACTGTACAACAGATGTCATGGCCGACTGTCAGTCTGTGTAGATTTATATAATGATGGGGAGACTTTAATTATTTAGTGTTATATACTGTACAACAGATGTCATGGCCGCCTGTCAGTCTGTGTTTATATAATGATGGGGAGACTTTAATTATTTAGTGTTATATACTGTACAACAGATGTCATGGCCGCCTGTCAGTCTGTGTAGATTTATATAATGATGGGGAGACTTTAATTATTTAGTGTTATATACTGTACAACAGATGTCATGGCCGCCTGTCAGTCTGTGTTTATATAATGATGGGGAGACTTTAATTGTTTAGTGTTATATACTGTGCAACAGATGTCATGGCCGCCTGTCAGTCTGTGTAGATTTATATAATGATGGGGAGACTTTAATTATTCAGTGTTATATACTGTGCAACAGATGTAATGTCATATAAATAGCATGGTGAGTGATTTTCTCTGTCTCATTATGGTTATGAATCAGTTGTGCACCTCTGTAAGTATGGTTTAATTAACCATATAAACCATAAAAAAGTAGTGGAACAAAATTAGTTACATTTAAATTAAAATGTTTTCTGTCTTTTAGCAAAACCTGAAGCAGAGACTTGGGGTGAAGGCCAGGCTAAATCTGAATGCTGTCAGAGGTGGAGCTGCCAATGCTGGCGGTGATGGACGTGGGCGTGGCAGCAGTAGAGGGATGAGGTAGGGTTTTGTCTTCTTGACTTCGTGTAATAAAACTTTTTCTTTTGATCTTGGTAGGTTTTGCCTCTGTATGTATCATTCTACTTCTTTTGAATGAAATATATATTTGTCTTTCAATTTTGATGACTTATATCGCTGTAACTTTGTGTATACTGCAGCAGATCTTATCAAATTCATTGATAAAGCATCTTTCTATTCAGAACAAAACTATGTGACCTAATTTTTTCATCAGGAAATGAATCGCAGTGAACTATTGAGGTGGTACAAATTTTGATTGCAAATATTTTACTATGATTTATTACAGAGGACGTGGAGGATTTCGAGGTGCGCGTGGACAGAGAGGAGGAAGTGGTCAGCAGGGCATGAGGCGAGGACGTGGTGGTGGAGATGTTGCCAATAGGGCTAGAGGAGGATTTGGACGAGGTATTAACAAAACAGTGCTTCTCGTCTTATTTAGTTGTTAGCACTCATGAGCCACAGTTACGTTTTAAATTTTCTTTTCGGTCTCAAAAATGAAAATGTCAATTTTGAAATCCGAATTTTAAGGGAAATTACTTTTGTTACTTTAATGGCTATTGCTGAAAAAACTGATTACCAATCCAGTGACATTTTAACTGAAATACTTCCATCCAAGGTTTGGACTTCCTGTTATTTTCTTTTGTGTACATATTATTAAATTGTAAGGATGTTATCTATAAACACAACCTTCACAGAAGAGATGTCTTTGATAATGAAAAGCAGTCAAAACGAAAATAGAAAATATCAGGGAATGCTCTGTAAATATTTAAAGAAAACCTCCAACTTGATGTTAACAGGCCGTGGAGGAAGGGGTAACTTTCAGAATCAAGGTCAGGAAAATTCTACAGGAGGATTCCGAGGGGGCAGAGGCAGAGGATTCAGGTAAGATGATGGATGGGGGCTCCTGATGGGAGTTCTGATGGCATGTTACAGATTTTCATGCAGTTAGAGTGATTCTTGAGAGGTATAGGGTCTGCTTAACAGCAAACTCTACACATACACCACCTGATAGACATCCCTAATGTGACAGTTTGATGTAACACACTTGGAAGTTGTTCATAATGTCAGTTTGATGTAACACACTTGGAAGTTGTCCATAATGTCAGTTTGGTGTAACACACTTGGAAGTTGTTCATAATGTCAGTTTGGTGTAACACACTTGGAAGTTGTCAATAATGGCAGTTTGATGTAACACACTTTGAAGTTGTCAATAATGTCAGTTTGATGTAACACACTTGGTCAATAATGACAGTTTGATGTAACACACTTGGTCAATAATGTCAGTTTGATGTAACACACTTGGTCAATAATGTCAGTTTGGTGTAACACACTTGGTCAATAATGTCAGTTTGGTGTAACACACTTGGTCAATAATGTCAGTTTGGTATAACACACTTGGAAGTTGTCAATAATGTCAGTTTGGTGTAACACACTTGGAAATTGTCAATAATGACAGTTTGATGTAACACACTTGGTCAATAATGTCAGTTTGGTGTAACACACTTGGTCAATAATGTCAGTTTGGTGTAACACACTTGGTCAATAATGTCAGTTTGGTGTAACACACTTGGTCAATAATGTCAGTTTGGTGTAACACACTTGGAAGTTGTCAATAATGACAGTTTGGTGTAACACACTTGGTCAATAATGTCAGTTTGGTGTAACACACTTGGTCAATAATGTCAGTTTGATGTAACACACTTGGTCAATAATGTCAGTTTGATGTAACACACTTGGTCAATCATGTCAGTTTGATGTAAAATACTTGGTCAATAATGTCAGTTTGGTGTAACACACTTGGTCAATAATGTCAGTTTGATGTAACACACTTGGTCAATAATGTCAGTTTGGTGTAACACACTCGGTCAATAATGTCAGTTTGATGTAACACACTTGGTCAATAATGTCAGTTTGGTGTAACACACTTGGAAGTTGTCAATGATGTCAGTTTGATGTAACACACTTGGTCAATAATGTCAGTTTGGTGTAACACACTTGGTCAATAATGTCAGTTTGATGTAACACACTTGGTCAATAATGTCAGTTTGGTGTAACACACTCGGTCAATAATGTCAGTTTGTTGTAACACACTTGGTCAATAATGTCAGTTTGGTGTAACACACTTGGTCAATAATGTCAGTTTGGTGTAACACACTTGGTCAATAATGTCAGTTTGATGTAACACACTTGGTCAATAATGTCAGTTTGATGTAACACACTTGGTCAATAATGTCAGTTTGGTGTAACACACTTGGAAGTTGTCAATGATGTCAGTTTGATGTAACACACTTGGTCAATAATGTCAGTTTGGTGTAACACACTTGGTCAATGATGTCAGTTTGATGTAACACACTTGGTCAATAATGTCAGTTTGGTGTAACACACTTGGTCAATAATGTCAGTTTGATGTAACACACTTGGTCAATAATGTCAGTTTGGTGTAACACACTCGGTCAATAATGTCAGTTTGATGTAACACACTTGGTCAATAATGTCAGTTTGGTGTAACACACTTGGTCAATAATGTCAGTTTGATGTAACACACTTGGTCAATAATGTCAGTTTGGTGTAACACACTCGGTCAATAATGTCAGTTTGTTGTAACACACTTGGTCAATAATGTCAGTTTGGTGTAACACACTTGGTCAATAATGTCAGTTTGGTGTAACACACTTGGTCAATAATGTCAGTTTGATGTAACACACTCGGTCAATAATGTCAGTTTGATGTAACACACTTGGTCAATAATGTCAGTTTGGTGTAACACACTTGGAAGTTGTCAATGATGTCAGTTTGATGTAACACACTTGGTCAATAATGTCAGTTTGGTGTAACACACTTGGTCAATGATGTCAGTTTGATGTAACACACTTGGTCAATAATGTCAGTTTGGTGTAACACACTTGGTCAATAATGTCAGTTTGATGTAACACACTTGGTCAATAATGTCAGTTTGGTGTAACACACTTGGTCAATAATGTCAGTTTGGTGTAACACACTTGGTCAATAATGTCAGTTTGATGTAACACACTTGGTCAATAATGTCAGTTTGGTGTAACACGCTTGGTCAATAATGTCAGTTTGGTGTAACACGCTTGGTCAATAATGTCAGTTTGGTGTAACACGCTTGGTCAATAATGTCAGTTTGGTGTAACATGCTTGGTCAATAATGTCAGTTTGGTGTAACACGCTTGGTCAATAATGTCAGTTTGGTGTAACACGCTTGGTCAATAATGTCAGTTTGGTGTAACACGCTTGGTCAATAATGTCAGTTTGGTGTAACACACTTGGTCAATCATGTCAGTTTGGTGCAACACTCTTGGTCAATAATGTCAGTTTGGTGTAACACGCTTGGTCAATAATGTCAGTTTGGTGTAACACGCTTGGTCAATAATGTCAGTTTGGTGTAACACACTTGGTCAATAATGTCAGTTTGGTGTAACACACTTGTAACACACTTGGTCAATAATGTCAGTTTGGTGTAACACACTTGGTCAATAATGTCAGTTTGTTGTAACACACTTGGTCAATAATGTCAGTTTGGTGTAACACACTTGGTCAATAATGTCAGTTTGATGTAACACACTTGGTCAATAATGTCAGTTTGGTGTAACACACTTGGAAGTTGTCAATGATGTCAGTTTGATGTAACACACTTGGTCAATAATGTCAGTTTGGTGTAACACACTTGGTCAATGATGTCAGTTTGATGTAACACACTTGGTCAATAATGTCAGTTTGGTGTAACACACTTGGTCAATAATGTCAGTTTGATGTAACACACTTGGTCAATAATGTCAGTTTGGTGTAACACACTCGGTCAATAATGTCAGTTTGATGTAACACACTTGGTCAATAATGTCAGTTTGGTGTAACACACTTGGTCAATAATGTCAGTTTGATGTAACACACTTGGTCAATAATGTCAGTTTGGTGTAACACACTCGGTCAATAATGTCAGTTTGTTGTAACACACTTGGTCAATAATGTCAGTTTGGTGTAACACACTTGGTCAATAATGTCAGTTTGGTGTAACACACTTGGTCAATAATGTCAGTTTGATGTAACACACTCGGTTGTCAATAATGTCAGTTTGATGTAACACACTTGGTCAATAATGTCAGTTTGGTGTAACACACTTGGAAGTTGTCAATGATGTCAGTTTGATGTAACACACTTGGTCAATAATGTCAGTTTGGTGTAACACACTTGGTCAATGATGTCAGTTTGATGTAACACACTTGGTCAATAATGTCAGTTTGGTGTAACACACTTGGTCAATAATGTCAGTTTGATGTAACACACTTGGTCAATAATGTCAGTTTGGTGTAACACACTTGGTCAATAATGTCAGTTTGGTGTAACACACTTGGTCAATAATGTCAGTTTGATGTAACACACTTGGTCAATAATGTCAGTTTGGTGTAACACGCTTGGTCAATAATGTCAGTTTGATGTAACACACTTGGTCAATAATGTCAGTTTGGTGTAACACACTTGGTCAATAATGTCAGTTTGGTGTAACACTTGGTCAATAATGTCAGTTTGGTGTAACACGCTTGGTCAATAATGTCAGTTTGGTGTAACACACTTGGTCAATAATGTCAGTTTGCTGTAACACACTTGGTCAATAATGTCAGTTTGGTGTAACACACTTGGTCAATCATGTCAGTTTGGTGCAACACTCTTGGTCAATAATGTCAGTTTGGTGTAACACACTTGGTCAATAATGTCAGTTTGGTGTAACACGCTTGGTCAATAATGTCAGTTTGGTGTAACACACTTGGTCAATAATGTCAGTTTGGTGTAACACACTTGGTCAATAATGTCAGTTTGGTGTAACACACTCGGTCAATAATGTCAGTTTGGTGTAACACACTTGGTCAATAATGTCAGTTTGGTGTAACACACTTGGTCAATAATGTCAATTTGGTGCAACACACTTGGTCAATCATGTCAGTTTGGTGTAACACACTTGGTCAATAATGTCAGTTTGGTGTAACACGCTTGGTCAAAAATGTCAGTTTGGTGTAACACACTTGGTCAGTAATGTCAGTTTGGTGTAACACACTTGGTCAATAATGTCAGTTTGGTGTAACACACTTGGTCAATAATGTCAATTTGGTGCAACACACTTGGTCAATAATGTCAGTTTGATGTAACACACTTGGTCAATAATGTCAGTTTGGTGTAACACACTTGGTCAATAATGTCAGTTTGGTGTAACACACTTGAATATCTAAGCTAGAAAATACATTAAGAATTAAGACAGAAAGTCAATAATTCAATGCCTCTGTGATTTGATCCTGGAACCACTGGTTTACTAATGTGATGCTCAGCTGATTGCACAGAAGAAAAATTCTCTAGCTGAGTGGTATATTTCAGCTAGTATTTTGCTAAGGTTACAAAATAAGTTAAAAAATTAAAGATATACTCTTTATTTAAAATTTATCTTTGTTTTTGTGTCATAAACAAATATAACAAATGTGGTATTGATAGCACAGGATGTGAAAATATTGATCTGATATGTTATTGGTTTAGAATTATGGCATGAATCCGGAGAAGTGTCCAATTAGCTAGAACAAATGACAATCAATTTTTATCTGATCGCATGATATTTTGTTACTGCAGGGGCAGAGGTCAGGGAGGAAACCGTGGTACTGGACAGAGCCCCATGGGAAGGGGACGTGGTCGATTCCAGAGGGGGCGTGGTCGTGGAGGTCAGCGTGGCAGAGGTCGTGGGGGTATGCAGACACAGGTCAGCAAGGAGGATTTAGACAACCAGCTGGACGTCTACATGTCCAAAACCAAAAACTACCTTGATAATGAACTGGATGCCTACATGCAACAAAGTGATATCTGAATTTTTGGAAACAGAGGAATGTCTTAGAAAAGTCTCATAACATTGGGAAAGTCCTTGAGAAACAAGAGGGATGTTATAGAATAGTCTTGTGGGAGAAACATTGAACAGGGATGTGGAAAAAACATCTAAAATGTTAGGAGTACATAGAAAGGACATTTGTGATAAAATTGCTGATTAGGTTGGAAAAGTGATCAAGGTGATATAAAACCTAATGATGGAATACATTGACATGTGCAAAGATTAAGAATTTCTCCATTTATTGTGTAACAGATATTGGAGATCAGCAGGTTATATCTGGGCTTGTTCACGTTTGTATGTATATTTACTGGAAGAGATATGGATAGGTTTGTGTCCAGCTGGTATGATAACTTGTGCTGGAGATGGTGGTTGTTACACATTCAAGTGATTTTTAATGTATAAGTCAGAAAGTACTGAAATGAAATGTAAAGGGCTATCTTCTCTATGTATTCAGTAAAGTTAGAAGACCAATGTTAAAAATCTTAAATGTTTCTATTAATTTATTATCACAAAAGATTGAAATGTCAAGTTTAAGTTTTAATGATTCTGTTCAATTAAACTTGGAGGACATTAGTTAGACTGTTGATGACAGCAGTGATGTGTAATGTTATATCAGATAAAACAGTTGATTAACAATATATTAATGCTGAGTCTAAATGTTATGATCTTGTATTGAATAGAAACCATGTCCTGTTTTATGTATGTGTTAATACCTTGACTACACAATCGGTTACATTTCTACCACTTTTAAGTTATGAATTTTGAATGTATTTATAATTGAGTCTTAATTCGAAGGTCAAAACTAATGAAATATGACCTTGCTACATTCATAAAACTGTCATCACATAATATATACAGATATACCCTATTTTACAGTGAAGCGTTGATGATCAGATCAAAGTAAATTGGGATGTATAGTACAAATGCACAGGTAGAGGATACTGAAAGTTGGTTTAAACTGTCTAGTACTCAAATTTTGCCATTAAACATAAAATTTTAAAGGGAAAATCAATATTCAGAAAGACAAATACTCCAAAGTTCCTTTAAATGATGTACTTAACAAGAAAAGATTTATGTAGAAAACTTCCTTGTACAAACCACAAAGAATATAGTATAATGATAAAAACATCACATAATGTCTAGTTTTGGTATCCACGAAAGTTGTAACACTTGATATGATGTCTTAGGATTATTGTAAACTTGTATACATACATTTTAGCGACAAATTATTGACATGAATCTAGCAGCAATTATTGGAAATACCCAAATTCATTTTTGTAATTTTGTTCAAAAATTAATATTGTGCTAATATTTGATAGTGCTTAAGTTTAAATTAAACTGCAAAAGAAGAGAGCCCACAAATTTTTCATTCTATGCAGTTGTTGAATTGAATTGTTTTGCTGTCCAGCAGTTGGGGGGGATCGTGGTTTTAAAGTGAAATGACAGATTATCATAGACAAAGTTAAGTATATTGGATAGAACAAATTCAGGTTTAGGTAGCAGTGTACAGTAGTTTGTTAAATGGTGATATTGTTGTTACAGTATAATCTAAAGACATTATTTTATCCTTCCATAACCAGTGGATACCTTTTGTTTTTCCTGTCTTTATATTTGAAGCCGTTTATTAATTGTATTTTCTAATCCCTGAAATCTTTTAAATGGGATATTTTTATGCACACATACATAGAGAATCCAGCTATTTACAGTTTTTTTACCAATTTTCCACTTAGGCCACACGGGTGGCTAAAATGTTCAGGAAAAAACTGGTGCTAACACACGATCTCTAGCATTTCAGCGTGGTGTAGATTGATCAGTGACTTTTGTGTCTTGGATATTTAAGTCGTGTGCTTTTCCTGTAGGAAAGGCCAAATTTTGAGACCCCAATATATCTCTTTGTATTCGGACGTCTCCAAATTTTGAAATTGATGTTCTGGTTTCATTTTTAAAAATTCCTGCAGAAATTATTGGTCTTTGGTTAGTTTATTACTGGGCATAGACTTATTGTCATAAACACATCTGTGTGTGAAAGGTCACACCAAAGCTTGGTTTTTAGGAAGCAGGAAGTAAATCAGGTGAAAATTATCCAAAATGAGGAAAGATAATGTAATATTTTGGTCAATAGTTTTTTGAGCTATAGATGTACATCATTTTGTAATTTTGGGAAATTTTTGGAATTTTTACTAGGAATACTTGAATATACTTTGTAAATGTTTTATGTAGAATTGCTAATAAGTAATGTTTGAAATGCTGTCTATGATATAGATACTAGATACAATGGTGATAATTAATGTATATAGATATCATCTGGAGATTGTTTTAGTAGTAATATCCTTGGTGTCTATTGTGATGAAATACTTCTGTGTTCCATTGAATACTAACTTATTTCTGGGAATAAAACTTATTTCTGAAAATAGGTTGTGAAATAAGATAGTGTAGAATTATATAATTTTGTGGGGTTAAAATTTCACGATTTTCCAAAAACAAATTTTCGTCGGCACCTGATGTCATGATTTAGTCTTTATTCTGGAAATATATGTCAACTTTTGTCTATTATTTTGGGGAATTTTTTGTTATTTAGAGTACCCACAAAGTCAATGTTAATAATTCTATATAAAAATTCCAGATGTTTCAGTATATGATTTATCATAACACTTATAACTAACTAAAAATGTCTTACAGTGATTGATTCAGTGCAATATATATCCAAAATATATGAATTAGGCTTCATTATTCGATTTCACATTTTTATTTTCTTTATCTTCTTAAAAACATTTTTTTTTTTTTGTAGTTGTCTGCGAGATATTGTTTATGATACAAATGGCGCTATGTTAAAAAACATGTATATATCATATATATGTAAAATGAACGTATGTATGAATGTAGGAAAATCTGATAAAACTCTGAAAGGAATAAACTTCTCACCATAATTTAGTTCACAGCCTATTATCTAAAACACAAATTATCCATTAATTTCTAAGGGTTAAATTTGATCCTAGAGTCCTGAGGTTTGGTTTACTGGATTAGTCTGTAGTATACTATAATGGCCCTTCTTTGACCTTTGTATAACCATGGTTAACAGTGGAGATGTATGGTATGGTCACCAGTGATGACAAGATCAACCAGTGTGTGGCCTGGTTTACAAATGGTCTGCGGCATGGTTAACCAATGGTGTCGTGTTACCTTTCAGTTTCACTATGAGATGTATGATGGGTCTAAAACCCAGCTTTCTACTGTATGAGATCACCTTGTTAGTTGGCAGCAGAACGTTTGACCATGTTCAGGCAGTTTGAATGATTCAAACAAAGCTTTGAATAAAAATATTACAGCTCTATCAACCCAAAACAGATACAGAATAATACAGAATATTCAGTCAAATTATTACTCATGAAATCTTCAAGAACTTATCAGATTTTTAAAAAATTACAGTTATTGACACATATTTGTGTTGGACTACTACTTCCTGTGTGATGAATCCATCTGCTGTAAGTTTCTGAGATAGATCAATTCTCATTGAACAAGTCGTTCAGACCATTTGGACAAAGTGAAGCTGTTCCTTAGTGAGCGGTTAGTAGTCTTCTACTGACTTTGTTTAGTCTTTTATGTGAAATTTTGTAGTCATTTTGTTGTTTGTGTGCTGCTTTTTGCCTTCAAGTCTTACTTAGTATTAGTGGAGGTGTTGGCTGTCGATTAAGAGAGTGTTAGGATGTGTGAGAATGAGAGAGAAAATGATGTTGAAACCATGATTGTAGTAAGATAACATCTGTGATCACATATTTGTGTGTCACTCGACAGTTTCTTCAAAGAATGTATGTAATATCATATTTCATTATTATTTAACTGTTAAACATTACATTACATGTAGACCCTAATAAAAACATTTCATAATCTGTTAGAAATCAGCTTTCGTTTTTGTGTACTGAAAATTTGTTGATTTACATATTTTGTCAATGTTAATGTCAACATAATGTCTGTATTTGTCTATCCAGCTAATATCATTGTCAATGTTAAAAGGCTATCCAGCTAATATCATTGTCAATGTTAAAAGGCTATCTAGCTAATATCATTGTCAATGTTCAAAGACTATCCAGCTAATATCATTGTCAATGTTAAAAGACTATCCAGCTAATATCATTGTCAATGTTAAAAGGCTATCCAGCTAATATCATTGTCAATGTTAAAAGGCTATCCAGCTAATATCATTGTCAATGTTAAAAGACTATTCAGCTAATATCATTGTCAATGTTAAAAGGCTATCCAGCTAATATCATTGTCAATGTTAAAAGGCTATCTAGCTAATATCATTGTCAATGTTCAAAGACTATCCAGCTAATATCACTGTCAATGTTAAAAGGCTATCCAGCTAATATCATTGTCAATGTTATTAGACTATCCAGCTAATATCATTGTCAATGTTAAAAGACTATCCAGCTAATATCATTGTCAATGTTAAAAGGCTATCCAGCTAATATCATTGTCAATGTTAAAAGACTATCCAGCTAATATCATTGTCAATGTTAAAAGGCTATCCAGCTAATATCATTGTCAATGTTAAAAGGCTATCCAGCTAATATCATTGTCAATGTTATTAGACTATCCAGCTAATATCATTGTCAATGTTAAAAGGCTATCCAGCTAATATCATTGTCAATGTTAAAAGGCTATCTAGCTAATATCATTGTCAATGTTCAAAGACTATCCAGCTAATATCATTGTCAATGTTAAAAGACTATCCAGCTAATATCATTGTCAATGTTAAAAGACTATCCAGCTAATATCATTGTCAATGTTAAAAGGCTATCCAGCTAATATCATTGTCAATGTTAAAAGACTATTCAGCTAATATGTCAATGTTAAAAGGCTATCCAGCTAATATTGTCAATGTTATTAGAATATCCAGCTAATATCATTGTCAATGTTAAAAGACTATTAAGCTAATATGTCAATGTTAAAAGACTATCCAGCTAATATCATTGTCAATGTTAAAAGGCTATCCAGCTAATATCATTGTCAATGTTAAAAGACTATCCAGCTAATATCATTGTCAATGTTAAAAGGCTATCCAGCTAATATCATTGTCAATGTTAATAGACTATTCAGCTAATATCATTGTCAATGTTAACAGACTATCCAGCTAATATCATTGTCCATGTTAAAAGACTATCCAGCTAATATCATTGTCCATGTTAAAAGACTATCCAGCTAATATCATTGTCAATGTTAAAAGGCTATCTAGCTAATATCATTGTCAATGTTCAAAGACTATCCAGCTAATATCATTGTCAATGTTATTAGACTATCCAGCTAATATCATTGTCAATTTTAAAAGACTATCCAGCTAATATCATTGTCCATGTTAAAAGACTATCCAGCTAATATCATTGTCAATGTTAAAAGACTATTCAGCTAATATCATTGTCAATGTTAAAAGACTATCCAGCTAATATCATTGTCAATGTTAAAAGGCTATCTAGCTAATATCATTGTCAATGTTAAAAGACTATCCAGCTAATATCATTGTCAATGTTAAAAGGCTATCCAGCTAATATCATTGTCAATGTTAAAAGACTATCCAGCTAATATCATTGTCAATGTTAAAAGGCTATCCAGCTAATATCATTGTCAATGTTATTAGACTATCCAGCTAATATCATTGTCAATGTTATTAGACTATCCAGCTAATATCATTGTCCTTGTTAAAAGACTATCCAGCTAATATCATTGTCAATGTTAAAAGACTATCCAGCTAATATCATTGTCAATGTTAAAAGACTATCCAGCTAATATCATTGTCAATGTTAAAAGGCTATCCAGCTAATATCATTGTCAATGTTAAAAGACTATTCAGCTAATATGTCAATGTTAAAAGGCTATCCAGCTAATATCATTGTCAATGTTATTAGAATATCCAGCTAATATCATTGTCAATGTTAAAAGACTATTCAGCTAATATGTCAATGTTAAAAGACTATCCAGCTAATATCATTGTCAATGTTAAAAGGCTATCCAGCTAATATCATTGTCAATGTTAAAAGACTATCCAGCTAATATCATTGTCAATGTTAAAAGGCTATCCAGCTAATATCATTGTCAATGTTAAAAGACTATTCAGCTAATATGTCAATGTTAAAAGGCTATCCAGCTAATATCATTGTCAATGTTATTAGAATATCCAGCTAATATCATTGTCAATGTTAAAAGACTATTCAGCTAATATGTCAATGTTAAAAGACTATCCAGCTAATATCATTGTCAATGTTAAAAGGATATCCAGCTAATATCATTGTCAATGTTATTAGACTATCCAGCTAATATCATTGTCAATGTTATTAGACTATCCAGCTAATATCATTGTCAATGTTAAAAGACTATTCAGCTAATATGTCAATGTTAAAAGACTATCCAGCTAATATCATTGTCCTTGTTAAAAGACTATCCAGCTAATATCATTGTCAATGTTAAAAGACTATCCAGCTAATATCATTGTCAATGTTAAAAGGCTATCCAGCTAATATCATTGTCAATGTTATTAGACTATCCAGCTAATATCATTGTCAATGTTATTAGACTATCCAGCTAATATCATTGTCCATGTTAAAAGACTATCCAGCTAATATCATTGTCCATGTTAAAAGACTATCCAGCTAATATCATTGTCAATGTTAAAAGACTATCCAGCTAATATTGTCAAGATTAGATTATAGTGATGGAAAATAATTGACATGATGGATCCTTGGATGAAATCAGAATGTTATAAGATTGAAATTATAGTTAAATAAACAAGGCCATTCATAAAAATAAATGTAGTTATTGTTGCTATAATTGCAAGTGATAGTGTTGCCAAGTCAGAAGCCATGAACCCTTAGTAAAGAGTTTTTGCCCTTTGTTAAAATATTGTGACATGAGCATAGCTTTTACTTGTATTAAAACTTGGATCATAAAACTTTGTGTATACATCAGTGGCGTAGCAAAACATTTTTAAGAGTGTATGCTTTCAAGAGAGGATCCAAGGGCGAAGCCCCAGTTAAGGAGGTATAGGGGCGCAGTAAGGTTAAAAAAGTAGGGCAAATATATCTCAATGGAATTCGAGTGCATGTTTAAGCATACAAGCATACATTATTGCTACGCCTCTGTACATTGACCATACTAAGAGAATGTGCAGTATATCAGGTTCAGGGTATGAAACCCCTTAATTACAGAATTATTGCCCTTTGTGAACATTTTGTGTCTAATAAGGTTGTCTTTAGGGGAGCATTCATCAGTTTCATTAATACTCTTGTAATAAATCCAGCAATGGGAAGTCAGACAAGACAATGAATGGCCGGCACATGCATTGTTACTGCCGGCCAGTAATCATTACATTGGCAGTGTATGTACTGTTGTAACGGGACGGTAAATGTTAGTGTTGGGGAAGCAGTATTGGAATGACCAGCTTCCATCGGCTCACAAACGAGCTTTTTATATAATACAACCTGTCAAGAAAGATAAGTAGTAAAACACAAACACAGTTGGATTATTGTGGTCAGTAACATTTATTGAATAGTGATATAACAAGTGATCTTGTTGACCTCTAACATGTGACCCCACTTGTTGACCTCTAACAAGTGACCTTGTTGACGTTCAGTAGAACATTTTCAACAAGCTAAGCATTGATACACTCTTCACGAGGTCGAGTCTCTCAGAACTGTACAGATTACTATACTGCTACTCCTGATAGTCTAACAATCTTATGTTGAACACTCCAATAAAATACTGAGCAAAACCAAGTGTACAACCTTTACTTCAAATATTGAACTTAGGCCCATAGTATTTTGCTTCTTATATCTTTCATATCAATATTTTAATCTCCGATGCAAAAAATTAATAGCTTGAAGCAGGTGAAAATACTGCACACAAGTATCACTGAAATTCCTAGTACATTTCAAAGACGATTGAGCTGAGCAAGATTCTACATCAAACAGTAGTGTAGCATAGTTGATCATAACTACTACTAGTGCTTACACTGAGGGGGGCGTCCCAAACTACGATGGTAATAGTGGTAATTACGATTGTAATGCTGGTCAATTTTGTTAATTGCTTTAACAGAAATATTTGCTAACCATTCAAATTCTACAAATTTATTTGTAATTTTATCCAACACTTTTAACAAAAACATGTTAACATGTTTTCCCTGCCCGTTTCTTCATTTCACCATGGTCAGGTACTGGTACACAGGAACATTTTTAATAAGCCTGACATCACATTTAATCATCAACAAATTCATATCCAATCAACATAGGAAATTTAACAAGTTAACATGTAAAACAAATATTTAAATTAGTCCTGTACAAGTAGTTAATATAAACACCTTTATAGATACATCAACAACATATTTATGTACAGATATCCAATTATTGTAATTATCCTGCAATAAGGTCATCAGAAGGTCATCAGAATGACATACAGTAAGGTCATCAGAATGACATGCAGTAAGGTCATCAGAAGGTCATCAGAATGACATACAGTAAAGGTCATCAGAATGACATACAGTAAAGGTCATCAGAATGACATACAGTAAAGGTCATCAGAATGACATACAGTAAAGGTTATCAGAATGACATACAGTAAGGTCATCAGAGTCATCACAATGACATACAGTAAAGGTCATCAGAATGACATACAGTAAGGTCATCAGAGTCATCACGATGACATACAGTAAAGGTCATCAGAATGATATCAGAATGACATACAGTAAAGGTCATCAGAATGACATACAGTTAGGTCATCAGAATGACATACTGTAAGGTCATCAGAATGACATACAGTAAGGTCATCAGAGTCATCACAATGACATACAGTAAAGGTCATCAGAAGTACATACAGTAAAGGTCATCAGAATGACATACAGTAAAGGTCATCAGAATGACATACAGTAAGGTCATCAGAATGACATGCAGTAAGGTCATCAGAAGGTCATCAGAATGACATACAGTAAAGGTCATCAGAATGACATACAGTAAAGGTCATCAGAATGACATACAGTAAGGTCATCAGAATGACATCAGAATGACATACAGTAAAGGTCATCAGAATGACATACAGTAAGGTCATCAGAATGACATCAGAATGACATACAGTAAAGGTCATCAGAATGACATACAGTAAGGTCATCAGAATGACATACAGTAAAGGTCATCAGAATGACATACAGTAAAGGTCATCAGAATGACATACAGTAATGTACAATAGTGTTTATTTGCATTTTTACTAACAATAAATGGATTGGATTATTACTCAGAAATTGGCTTACTTCACAACAATGATATATATGTGCTTATTTGCATTTCACTGAATCTACTATAAATGACTTATAACAGGACATTTAAGTACAAAAATGTAACATTGATTTGTCGTTCAAACTGTTCATGAGTTTATTACATAGATGTAACCTTATTGCTTGTAAAATAGATTTATGCCGTAACATTAAGCTCATCTGTTGCTAATAATTCAAATCAATATTTGTGGACCAAACAACTGACCTTGCTTGCCAACAAAGCATATACATAAACAGTCCATTGACTTCAATTTGTTTTAAAAATCAGATTTGTCAAATTAAAATTTTTTTAAACAAGAAGAAACTATAATAGTAAACAGCACAGACTGTTGAGTTCTGTCAGATATTATCAATATTCAGTAACATCAACAAGTTAATTATTTAATGATTAAACCATTTATAAATCCAGGTTTTATAATCCCATAGTGTGTCCACTTTAAACTGCACACACACACTACATACATTGACACAGATATATTATCTAGTGTTATTCACACCACTTTCAGTCAAAACTATTTTCTTGGCAAAACACTTCAATCATGAAAACTTTCTATAACTTCAGATATTTAATATCAATACAACAAATGATTGCATAATTCTGTACCATAAGACATGGTGCCATATACCTAGGTATCAAAGATGGTAAATCACATCTAATACAGTTTATATAAACACAATGTCACTTTTGATTGATGTTGGAATTATACAACTTCTGTTCACATGACAAAAAACGAAATGATAAACGTAAGTATGATACATAACTATCTAAACCAGTGTTAGTTACAGTATCTGTGATCTTACATTTTTCAACAAGTCACATGTAGTTTATTTTATTGGGTACGAGATGAAATCTGTAATTGACTAACGAAATAAAACACCATTGATTGTTACTACCATGAGATGATAAATATGTATACCGGGGTAGGTAATCATTTTATATAAATCTATGTATGTTGTCTAAAGCATTCTTGTTCTGTAGGCTGTATTGGAACCAAAAAAAAAGTAAAAATATTATACGTACAGTTGAACAGTAAAAATGGGACATTAAATAGTGCTAACAATACTCCTGTCTAATTGGATATTTATATTTTATATTTACTACAATAAAACACCCAGTGAAACAAACTTCCAACATTTTTATTTCAATAAAATTTTAAGTCCTTAACAATTATCAGAAAGGCACAAACTGTTCAATTTTTCTCTTCACTTTTTGAATTTTTCTTTGAATACTACCTTATATACAGCACAAATATATTAAACAGTGAGAAATAGAATTTAAAATAATATATAGACTAATTCTAGGAAGAAATATCAACATCTACACAGATTAAAATAAAAAAATATTGATATGTAATAAATCTATTTTGGAAATTCATATCAGCAAAGAAAATGTTTAGTTATCATACAAGACAATAGAAAACCTATAAATATCACAAACTAACTAGATAAAACTTGGTGCTGGATGTATCACGTTAGTATCTATTATAGACCAAGGCCTACAAGTGATGGCAGTATTAATTAAATATCACAACATCTACAGTGATGGTTTAATGTGTGTTACAATGATAACAATATCAAGGACAAAGGTAACTGGAAACATTAAGCTCAGGAGGAATTCAATGAAAACGTTGGATTATCACTGTGATCTGACGTAATGAGACTATCAATATTTCACATACAATACTTAAGTGTCTGTCAGTCTATGTACTCCAAGGACAGAAACAAGAGAATGATGGACTGACGGTGTTTATCATCATCACAGTAACCATTAAATGCTGCCTGTGTTCCATTTGCATAGTAAAGCTAGTAATTTTTATATACATCAGGAGTTATTGTAGTATTTTAGTATCACCAGATCAATGACATTTGTTGGTGGGACAACTCCTAGAAATAGGACAAGTCAGGGAGACAGAAAACCTGTAACCAACCAACCAACCAGCCAGCCAACCAACCAACCAACCAACCAGCCAGCCAGCCAGCCAGCCAGCCAACTAGCCAACCAACCAGCCAGCCAAACAACAATCCAGCCAGCCAACCAACCAGCCAATCAACCAACCTATAGCCAACCAACCAACCAACCAACCAGCCAATCAACCAACCTATAGCCAACCAACCAACCAACCAACCAACCAACCAACCAGCCAGCCAAACAACAATCCAGCCAGCCAACCAGCCAGCCAACCAACCAACCAACAAACCAGCCAACTAACCAGCCAGCCAGCCAAGCAACCAGCCAGCCAACCAACCAGCCAGTCAGCCAACCAAGCAACCAGCCAACCAACCAAGCAACCAGCCAGCCAACCAACCAACCAACCAGCCAGCCAACCTATGACCAACCAAACAACCAAACAACCAATCCATTGTTTGTAAAAAATACCTGTAAACTAAAATTAGAAAAATTTTAAACTAACAGTACAAACAAATATTTTTTTTATAATTTGTTTAAATGCTGCTATTAGAAAACTAAAATGTACAAAAATATTTAAAATGATATTTTGTACAAGTTTTTAAATGCTGGTGATCATTTCTTCAAAGCCATTTTGTTTACAATGTATTAAATGTCTTTTTGCAGTTAAGCAGATGGACAGATTTGATTGATAAATGGGTCTATATAGCACTCTTATAGAAGGCCTGTCTTATCATTAACCTATTGCTGTCAAATAAAGTTAATCTATTTTACAATAAATAGGAGAAAAACAGATTGGACCAGTATTTTCTAGATATATAACACAGCTTCACCAATAACTATCCTCAGGTACAAATGGATGCACCTGAAAAAACAGAACACAAATATTTAGATAGAATTTGGAAATTTTGTTTTAACAAAGACTATTTTGTAATTAAAATCACTTCTTTTCCAAATTTCTCCAGTCAGAGTTAAAGACTAGAGCACATAATTAAGTGTTCTACCACTGTAGTAAAAATAACAAATATCCTGATGGTTGATAAAGATTTCCTTCTTTCTCCAGGAAGACTTGGTCCGAGCAGAGAATAATTGTCTTCTACCAACAGAGCTACAGAGAGACAAAGGTAACAAAGCCCAGACTGTTAAATAGTGTGATATCTGTCTGGTATCTATTAACACTGATTTTTCAGGAAAAAATCTTCTGCTTAAGGCACAATGAAAATATCTATCATCGTTCTAGAAAAACAACAACACATGATCAGCGCCAAACTAATGATACTTAGTAGAGAAATAATTGTATCTGATCAGGCACTGAACCTCAAACCTCTACAACATTCTTATCCAATATACAGACATACATGTATAAAAATAGAGATAAAAATCTGAAACGCCAAAGTCCTCTGTCCCAAATGTTTTGTTCTGTATCAGACATTCTTTATCCTGTGAAAATTGCAGGGTGGGAACCAAATCTGACATAAAGTGACAGGCTTATTGAGGGGGAACACAGGACATTTGTTAATCATTCAAAAGAAAATAGATTGGCTTATTATGAAATGTAGACTTATTTCAGGATTAGTTGTGTAAATTTCTGGTAAAAAGCTCTTTCCCTTCCACATCCATACTGAAGGTGAATAACCTAACCTCTAGCTCAGGGCTACTGGGGTAGGCTTTGTACAACAATGAGATAGCTTTTACCTTTTACCCTGTAAATTATATTGCTCTTATTACCATATATGGGCTCACTGCAGGATATCAGATATATGTGGTAACTAGGACTTAACAAAATAAATTCAAACAGATTTTCGGTTCAAAATCAAAAGATATAGTCATAAGGGTTTCTTTACTTAGAGACACAATTACAATATTTCTGGGCTGGTTGAGGTTTCCTCACATCAAAATATTAATTAAATACTACACCAGACATCAGTATTACAAAAGCATTGAAATAAAAACATCATAAAAATTCATAAAATTGAAAGAAAAGTGCCACAACCAAACTTTAAGCGAAGAAGCATTTTCATGTTGTATTTACACTGCTAACAACTCTCCCTGGTAAACTGAGTTATAACTGTAACAGACATAGAGAAATATGGTGACTGTCAACGTTAACAGGTATTTTAGTGGTCTAACTGTATTTAATAGGTAAAGGAATATATTTCATATGGACACACGAAGTTGTTAAAACAGTTGATTATTGTTCTTTTTGTATACATATTCTTTCTACATATTCATGATATAGTAGCACTTTGAAGTTGTGGACATTATCGTGAAACAGTGACCCCAGAATTCCAAAAGAAATCCCGTCGATCCGTGGTTCAGTTTCCTGTCTATTACTTCTAAGTAAATAATGTAACATTAAGTTCTTTGAGTGAAAGCCCATAGTCCTGGGGGATAGATGTTTACTGGAACAGCCCTAAACAAAACCTGGAGTCCTGGGGGAATAGATGTTTACTGGAATAGCCCTAAACAAAACCTGGAGTCCTGGGGTGAGATAGATGTTTTACTGGAATAGCCCTAAACAAAACCTGGAGTCCTGGGGGATAGATGTTTACTGGAACAGCCCTAAACAAAACCTGGAGTCCATCAAGGAAAAGAAGGGATTTACCAGTGAAGTATGTGGGGTTTTTAATTGAGAAAGATGATACAAACCTGTAAAGGGGAGTTGGGAACTGAGAAAATATACTGACCTGGGGAAGGGAGTTCAGGCAAATTATACAGACTAAGGAGTGTGGATTTACCAGTAAAGTCTAAGTGTTTGGGAAATGAACAAGATGACAGGGATTTTCTGTAGTCAGAACTAAACTAAGGGACAGGGATCTGATACTGATATTTTCACAAGGATAGGAATGAACTTTAAACAGACCCTGGGATTAGGAATCTTAACCATGACCTTTAACCTTTATGATAGAATCCTCTTAATTGCCAGTTAATTGTCTGATAAAACCAGAATTCCAAAATACTAAACTACAGCTTGCTGAGACTGCTAGAAACTTGAGTACAGCTGTCACAACAGTATCACAACATTAGAACATATTAACACAGTGAAACACTTATCAACACTTATTTACCCCGATTAAATTCCTGTTTAAGCCGTTCTGATATATTTACTATAATTTTGAATAATGATTAATTCTCCACAATCATACAAAACCATCACATCAATGTTTGTGAAAAATCATCAAAATTGTTGCCGTCACAAGTAAATTTGTTTCATCAAATATGTGAATTGTATATATTTGTATGTTGTTTACAGGTGAATCTCTTCAATATACAGTTAGGTATACATTTAACACTGTACAATATCACTTCATCAAACAAGTATATCTAGATATAACTTACAATGTATATAGTTTAACATAGTACTGTGTCCTCAGGACTAATTCTCAAGTCAAAACAAGATTCAAATATCCCAACAATATTGTAAACCAACAATCCAGGGACCTCACTGACAATCCAGGGATCTCATCGACAATCCAGGGACCACACCCACAATCCAGGGATCTCACCAAAAATCCAGGGATCTCACCGACAATCCCAGGATCTCACCAACAATTCCGGGATCTTACCCACAATCCAGGGATCTCACTAACAATCCAGGGACCACACCCACAATCCAGGGATCTCACCCACAATCCAGGGATCTCACCAATAATCCCGGGATCTCACCAACAATCCTGGGATCTCACCCACAATCCAGGGATCTCACCCACAATCCAGGGATCTCACCCACAATCCAGGGATCTCATCCACAATCTAGGGATCTCACCCACAATCCAGGGATCTCACCAACAATCCAGGGATCTCACCCACAATCCAGGGATCTCACCAACAATCCAGGGATCTCACCCACAATCCAGGGATCTCACCCACAATCCAGGGATCTCACCCACAATCCAGGGATCTCATCCACAATCTAGGGATCCCATCCACAATCCAGGGATCTCACCCACAATCCAGGGATCTCACCCACAATCCAGGGATCTCACCCACAATCCCGGGATCTCACCAACAATCCAGGGATCTCACCCACAATCCAGGGATCTCACCCACAATCCAGGGATCTCACCCACAATCCAGGGATCTCACCCACAATCCAGGGATCTCACCCACAATCCAGGGATCTCACCCACAATCCAGGGATCTCACCCACAATCCAGGGATCTCACCCACAATCCAGGGATCTCACCCACAATCCAGGGATCTCACCCACAATCCAGGGATCTCACCCACAATCCAGGGATCTCTTTCACTTTACTGTTACTTTGTTTTATCCCACAGATGTCTTATCCTGCCATCCTAACATCTAAAATACCACACAACATATAATATCACAATTGGAACTTATTTTAACCATGAAGTGTTTTTGAAATAGCTAGTTTTATGGAACTTTCCAGAAGGTTGCTTGCATTTATATGGACTGTAATCACCTTTAGAAAATACTTTAGTATATATATCTATATTACCAAACTATGGAATGGAAAGACAAGAAAACTGTGATGTTACAGTGTAGTTGCATTCATAGTCACATAATTAAATTGACCATCCAGCGCTGTGAAGCCGCGCCAGCTGATTTAAATACATACATGTGTTTGTGTTGGCAAGACTTCTTGTACAGGCTGAAATTTGCCTTCCTATACGAAATGTTCACTGGACAGTTTTCCTCTCATTTCTAATCAATAATAAGTTCTATGAGAAATAGAATCTTTCACTTGTAAACATGTCAAAATAAATTTCTATAACATGTCCATTGACTTGAGATGACACAAGCTTTAAAATGAAACAGGATGTAGTGACTCCTGCCAGACCCTATATAAAAACAGCAGTGACAGTAAGGCCTCTCTAAACCAATGTAACATCGGAGAACATCTCTCTCAGATTGTTGGTTTCAAATACTCTGTATTATAATAATTTAACAAAAAACATGTGTTTGATTAATAAACAACTGCCATTATAACTTTCTGATAATGTTTGTCAATTCTTTCATCACCTCAGCAAAGTGAGGTCTCTTGGACGTGTCGTATTCCCATATCTTGAGCATTAACTTGTAAACTAGATCTGGAGTGCCCTCTGGTGCTGGCATCCGGTATCCTGAAAAACAAATTTAATTAGACACAATTCATGGCTGTGTATTATTCCTAACTAGAATTCATTTAAGGGAGAGAGTCTGATCTTTCTGTTCAAATTTTTAAACATCAAACTGAGTCACTAGTGGAGTCATCTTCTGAGTGAATCAATCAGAAATAATTCAGAATTATCAACTTTTATAAAAAAAAAAAAAAAAAAGAGTAAAACCACTTTGACCTTAAGTTTGGTACTGACCATCGTCCACTCTCTCCCTGGCCTGGTTATTGGTCATACCAGAGTAAGGCGTCTGACCACCAGAGAAAACTTCCCACATGAGGATTCCAAAGCTCCATACATCACAAAGCGATGTGTATTTACCTACAAGACACCATAATTTGATGTGTATTTACCTACAAAACACCATAATTTGATGTGTATTTACCTACAAGACACCATAATTTGATGTGTATTTACCTACAAGACACCATAATTTGATGTGTATTTACCTACAAGACACCATAATTTGATGTGTATTTACCTACAAGACACCATAATTTGATGTGTATTTACCTACAAAACACCATAATTTGATGTGTATTTACCTACAAAACACCATAATTTGATGTGTATTTACCTACAAGACACCATAATTTGATGTGTATTTACCTACAAAACACCATAATTTGATGTGTATTTACCTACAAAACACCATAATTTGATGTGTATTTACCTACAAAACACCATAATTTGATGTGTATTTACCTACATAACATCTAGACACCATAATTCATTATCATACTCTGCAGTGATTCTGTGACCTTTAACCTTTCACTTCTCTCTCTGTTACACCTATATTAATTGTGTGAAGAATATTTTAAAACATATGAGCCATTTTTCTGTACCTACCATAAAGAAGAGCCTCAGGAGCGGTCCATTTGATTGGGATTTGTTTGAGCCCCTCAGAAACAGTATATTCCTCTTCCTCGCGGGACATTCCAAAATCTGAGATCTTCACCACATTGCTGTCACCCACCAGACAGTTACGAGCTGCTAGGTCCCTAAGAAAGAGTAATCATTGAGCTATTTCACATCCTGATATCTGGTTATAATGACATCACTAATGTGACTGTAAATAGAATCTTATTCATCTGAAAACCACTTCAAATTTATCACACCTAATATAAATCAGTCTAGTTGGCACAGATCAAAGCTCATGACGACTCTTGGACAGAAATTGGAGAACCTTGGGAAAGCCTGTATGGTTGGTCAGGTGACCTCTGACCTTTTCACTTCTGTTTTGGTGAAAGGCACGCGCATCACCTGACCAGTGTTAGTACAAATCTATTACAATGTAACATCAAAACATGTCTTCTGTACAAGATAAATGGAAAAGATTATTCAATTCTGTAAATTTATGATGTTGGAACTCTTTGTGAAAAAGGTTCAAATCTTATCTAGGTGGTATACACCATTAATTGTGACACCTGAATGGTCGCCATGGTAAACATTTACCGATGTATACAGCTCTTGCTCTCCAAATACGTCATACCCTTCGCTGCATCCTCACACATCTGGGTAAGCTGTTTCTTGGTCTGATGCTTTCCCTGCTTCCTCAGGAAGGTCAGCAGAGCGCCACCTACAGGGAGAAAAAAATGTATTTGATTTTTTTTTTACAAATGTCATTAACATTGTTTAAAATCAGCAGTGACAAGGTCAAGGACATGTATCAAGGGTGAGAAGGGACATAGAGATAAGTTTGGCAAAACCTAACAGATAAATACCGTACCATAGGCCTGATAAAAATATACTACGCTGTATGTGTTCGGTGTTACATGACAAGTAAGTAGCTAAAACTGGTATTTTAACAAATACTTTTAAATTAAGTAGCAGAGACATCTTGTGTTTCTTTAATAATTACCTTTAAAGTTCAGGTCAGGCACCAAATATCAAGGCAGGCAGGGCTACCAGGAACAAGAATTGTGTTTTGTTTGGCCCTATCTGTAAGTTGTATGTGTTTTGTTCAGTTCTATCTGTAAGTTGTATGTGTTTTGTTCAGCCCTATCTGTAAGTTGTGTTTTGTTCGGCCCTATCTGTAAGTTGTATGTGTTTTGTTCAGCCCTATCTGTAAGTTGTGTTTTGTTCGGCCCTATCTGTAAGTTGTATGTGTTTTGTTCAGCCCTATCTGTAAGTGTTATGTGTTTTGTTCGGCCCTATCTGTAAGTTGTATGTGTTTTGTTCGGCCCTATCTGTCAGTGTTATGTGTTTTGTTCAGCCCTATCTGTAAGTTGTGTTTTGTTCGGCCCTATCTGTAAGTTGGATGTGTTTTGTTCGGCCCTATCTGTAAGTGTTATGTGTTTTGTTCGGCCCTATCTGTAAGTTGTGTTTTGTTCGGCCCTATCTGTAAGTGTCATGTGTTTTGTTCGGCCCTATCTGTAAGTGTTATGTGTTTTGTTCAGCCCTATCTGTAAGTTGTATGTGTTTTGTTCGGCCCTATCTGTAAGTTGTATGTGTTTTGTTCGGCCCTATCTGTAAGTGTTATGTGTTTTGTTCAGCCCTATCTGTAAGTTGTATGTGTTTTGTTCGGCCCTATCTGTAAGTTGTGTTTTGTTCGGCCCTATCTGTAAGTTGTGTTTTGTTCGGCCCTATCTGTAAGTTGTGTTTTGTTCGGCCCTATCTGTAAGTTGTATGTGTTTTGTTCGGCCCTATCTGTAAGTTGTGTTTTGTTCGGCCCTATCTGTAAGTTGTATGTGTTTTGTTCGGCCCTATCTGTAAGTGTTATGTGTTTTGTTCAGCCCTATCTGTAAGTTGTATGTGTTTTGTTCGGCCCTATCTGTAAGTTGTGTTTTGTTCGGCCCTATCTGTAAGTTGTGTTTTGTTCGGCCCTATCTGTAAGTTGTGTTTTGTTCGGCCCTATCTGTAAGTTGTGTTTTGTTCGGCCCTATCTGTAAGTTGTGTTTTGTTCGGCCCTATCTGTAAGTGTTATGTGTTTTGTTCGGCCCTATCTGTAAGTTGTATGTGTTTTGTTCAGCCCTATCTGTAAGTTGTATGTGTTTTGTTCGGCCCTATCTGTAAGTTGTATGTGTTTTGTTCGGCCCTATCTGTAAGTGTTTTGTTCGGCCCTATCTGTAAGTTGTATGTGTTTTGTTCGGCCCTATCTGTAAGTGTTATGTTTTGTTCGGCCCTATCTGTAAGTGTTATGTGTTTTGTTCAGCCCTATCTGTAAGTTGTATGTGTTTTGTTCGGCCCTATCTGTAAGTTGTGTTTTGTTCGGCCCTATCTGTAAGTTGTATGTGTTTTGTTCGGCCCTATCTGTAAGTGTTATGTGTTTTGTTCGGCCCTATCTGTAAGTGTTATGTGTTTTGTTCGGCCCTATCTGTAAGTTGTATGTGTTTTGTTCAGCCCTATCTGTAAGTTGTATGTGTTTTGTTCGGCCCTATCTGTAAGTTGTATGTGTTTTGTTCGGCCCTATCTGTAAGTTGTATGTGTTTTGTTCGGCCCTATCTGTAAGTTGTATGTGTTTTGTTCGGCCCTATCTGTAAGTTGTATGTGTTTTGTTCGGCCCTATCTGTAAGTTGTATGTGTTTTGTTCGGCCCTATCTGTAAGTTGTATGTGTTTTGTTCGGCCCTATCTGTAAGTGTTATGTGTTTTGTTCGGCCCTATCTGTAAGTTGTGTTTTGTTCGGCCCTATCTGTAAGTTGTATGTGTTTTGTTCGGCCCTATCTGTAAGTGTTATGTGTTTTGTTCGGCCCTATCTGTAAGTGTTATGTGTTTTGTTCGGCCCTATCTGTAAGTTGTATGTGTTTTGTTCAGCCCTATCTGTAAGTTGTATGTGTTTTGTTCGGCCCTATCTGTAAGTTGTATGTGTTTTGTTCGGCCCTATCTGTAAGTTGTATGTGTTTTGTTCGGCCCTATCTGTAAGTGTTATGTGTTTTGTTCGGCCCTATCTGTAAGTTGTGTTTTGTTCGGCCCTATCTGTAAGTTGTATGTGTTTTGTTCGGCCCTATCTGTAAGTGTTATGTGTTTTGTTCGGCCCTATCTGTAAGTGTTATGTGTTTTGTTCGGCCCTATCTGTAAGTTGTATGTGTTTTGTTCAGCCCTATCTGTAAGTTGTATGTGTTTTGTTCGGCCCTATCTGTAAGTTGTATGTGTTTTGTTCGGCCCTATCTGTAAGTTGTATGTGTTTTGTTCGGCCCTATCTGTAAGTTGTATGTGTTTTGTTCGGCCCTATCTGTAAGTTGTATGTGTTTTGTTCGGCCCTATCTGTAAGTTGTATGTGTTTTGTTCGGCCCTATCTGTAAGTTGTATGTGTTTTGTTCGGCCCTATCTGTAAGTGTTATGTGTTTTGTTCGGCCCTATCTGTAAGTTGTGTTTTGTTCGGCCCTATCTGTAAGTTGTATGTGTTTTGTTCAGCTCTATCTGTAAGTTGTATGTGTTTTGTTCGGCCCTATCTGTAAGTGTTATGTGTTTTGTTCGGCCCTATCTGTAAGTGTTATGTGTTTTGTTCGGCCCTATCTGTAAGTGTTATGTGTTTTGTTCGGCCCTATCTCTAAGTTGTATGTGTTTTGTTCGGCCCTATCTGTAAGTGTTATGTGTTTTGTTCGGCCCTATCTGTAAGTTGTATGTGTTTTGTTCAGCCCTATCTGTAAGTTGTGTTTTGTTCGGCCCTATCTGTAAGTTGTATGTGTTTTGTTCGGCCCTATCTGTAAGTGTTATGTGTTTTGTTCGGCCCTATCTGTAGGTTGTATGTGTTTTGTTCGGCCCTATCTGTAGGTTGTATGTGTTTTGTTCGGCCCTATCTGTAAGTGTTATGTGTTTTGTTCGGCCCTATCTGTAAGTTGTATGTGTTTTGTTCGGCCCTATCTGTAAGTTGTATGTGTTTTGTTCGGCCCTATCTGTAAGTTGTATGTGTTTTGTTCAGCCCTATCTGTAAGTGTTATGTGTTTTGTTCGGCCCTATCTGTAAGTTGTATGTGTTTTGTTCGGCCCTATCTGTCAGTTGTATGTGTTTTGTTCGGCCCTATCTGTCAGTTGTATGTGTTTTGTTCAGCCCTATCTGTAAGTTGTATGTGTTTTGTTCGGCCCTATCTGTAAGTTGTATGTGTTTTGTTCGGCCCTATCTGTAAGTTGTATGTGTTTTGTTCGGCCCTATCTGTAAGTGTTATGTGTTTTGTTCGGCCCTATCTGTAAGTGTTATGTGTTTTGTTCAGCTCTATCTGTAAGTTGTATGTGTTTTGTTCGGCCCTATCTGTAAGTGTTATGTGTTTTGTTCAGCTCTATCTGTAAGTTGTATGTGTTTTGTTCGGCCCTATCTGTAAGTGTTATGTGTTTTGTTCGGCCCTATCTGTAAGTTGTATGTGTTTTGTTCAGTCCTATCTGTAAGTTGTGTTTTGTTCGGCCCTATCTGTAAGTTGTATGTGTTTTGTTCAGCCCTATCTGTAAGTGTTATGTGTTTTGTTCGGCCCTATCTGTAGGTTGTATGTGTTTTGTTCGGCCCTATCTGTAGGTTGTATGTGTTTTGTTCGGCCCTATCTGTAAGTGTTATGTGTTTTGTTCGGCCCTATCTGTAAGTTGTGTTTTGTTCGGCCCTATCTGTAAGTTATATCTATTATGAATTACTTTAAGGTACTTATGACACTACACAACTTACCAGCAACATATTCCATCACAATCATCACTGGTTGTCGTTGAGCAGCGATTCCGATAAATTTGACGATGTTTGGATGGTCATACTGCTTCAGGATACGTCCTTCCATGAGGAATTTTTTCCTCTGATCCTCGGACAACGTGTCTCGACACGTTTTCACTGCCACAGTCTTGTTCCCTAGTTTGTATATGCCACGGTATACCTCACCAAAGTTACCCTGTAAAGAATGAAGAAGGTGATCAGGGCTGACCACGCCATCAACCTCCTGATCTTAAGGCGATCAAGGCTGACCACGCCATCAACCTCCTGATCTTAAGGCGATCAGGGCTGACCACACCATCAACCTCCTGATCTTAAGGCGATCAGGG
Organism: Ylistrum balloti; assembly: GCF_031769215.1. Lineage (NCBI taxonomy): Eukaryota > Metazoa > Mollusca > Bivalvia > Pectinida > Pectinidae > Ylistrum > Ylistrum balloti. Next base: position 73,216 of record NW_026782757.1, on the reverse strand, counting down.
CTGACCACACCATCATCCTCCTGATCTTAAGGCGATCAAGGCTGACCACGCCATCCATCTCCTGATCTTAAGGTGATCAAGGCTGACCACGCCATCAACCTCCTGATCTTAAGGCGATCAGGGCTGACCACACCATCAACCTCCTGATCTTAAGGCGATCAGGGCTGACCACGCCATCAACCTCCTGATCTTAAGGCGATCAAGGCTGACCACGCCATCATCCTCCTGATCTTAAGGCGATCAAGGCTGACCACGCCATCAACCTCCTGATCTTAAGGCGATCAAGGCTGACCACGCCATCAACCTCCTGATCTTAAAAAAGATGACACACAAAACGCTATTGACAAAGCCTCTGTGATCACTACCAATTTTCTGAATAATTCAATCATAAATTGAATAGTGACCCTAACTATGGACACATGATGATTATAACCAACCTTGACAACATTTTGTTCCAATGAAATAAAAAAAATTTATCATGAGATATAGCTGAAACCAATTTCTCGTAAATTTATCTTCAACAGCAATAATCATCCCAATTAGATTTTTCTAAAACAGTATTAGTATATAGTAATAATCTAATTAGTGATAAACTTCCTTTAATCTGTAGTAACATACATTTCCAATTTTCATTTCCAGAGCGATGTCGTCGTTCTTTAACTGCCACTGTTCCCGAAGGATCGGTTTCTTCAGGATGGCTCTTGATTTACTTGTCACATCAGTTCCAATCTTATACTGGTAGTTCACCAACTCATGGATCGTAGGAAAGGACGGCCCCTCAAATCTCCAACCGCCCTGTCAGTACAACAACATCAGTCAATGGAAACCTAATTAGTAACACATTCATAATATTTCTTGTTTTTTTTAAATACATGTTGAGCACATCAAAGTTAAAACCAAGACTCACTTGTTACAAAGCAAAATAAAAACTGAAGTCAAATGATTTTAGATGAATACGGGAGACAAAGTTTTAAATTCAGCAAATAATTATAACAAATGTGTTTACTGAAAAGATAGGATTCTAGATAAATCTTTCACATAACCAAAGTTTGTCAGATATATCACTTTCAGCTACATACATCAAGAGCAAAATCAACATTTCCCTGAGTCGTCAAAACAAGCATCGTATCAAATTAAGATTCTTCTTCTTTAAAAAAACATATATCAAGGTTCTACTTAAAGTCTTGAAGGGATTGACTGAGAACACCAAAATTAAATCAAAATATTTCAGATTTACTTGCCTATCAAAACACTAGGTAACGTTACCAGAACTAGAGATAAAAAGATTCAGATTTCAGTGTCTCTGGAAGATCAAACACTCATAGACCAGGTAAACATAGTAGGTAAACATTACAGGTAAACATAACAGGTAAAATTACAGGTAAACATTACAGAGTAAACATTACAGGTAAAATTACAGGTAAACATAACAGAGTAAACATTACAGGTAAACATTACATGTAAACATTACATGTAAACATTACAGAGTAAACATTACAGGTAAACATTACAGGTAAACATTACAGAGTAAACATTACAGGTAAACATTACAGGTAAACATTACAGGTAAACATTACAGAGTAAACATTACAGGTAAAATTACAGGTAAACATTACAGGTAAACATTACAGAGTAAACATTACAGGTAAACATTACAGGTAAACATTACAGAGTAAACATTTCAGGTAAAATTACAGGTAAACATTACAGAGTAAACATTACGGGTAAACATAATAGGTGAGCATAGCAGGTAAACGTAATAGGAAAACATAACAGGTAAAATTACAGGTAAACATTACAGAGTAAACATTACAGGTAAACATTACAGAGTAAACATTACAGAGTAAACATTACAGGTAAACATTACAGAGTAAACATTACAGGTAAACATTACAGAGTAAACATTACAGGTAAAATTACAGGTAAACATTACAGGTAAACATTACAGAGTAAACATTACAGGTAAACATTACAGAGTAAACATTACAGGTAAACATAACAAAGTAAACATTACAGAGTAAACATTACAGGTAAACATAATAGGTAAACATAGCTGGTTAACATTGCAGGTAAACATAGCAGGTAAACATTACAGGTAAACATTGCAGAGTAAACATTACAGGTAAACATTAAAGGTAAACATAATAGGTAAACATTACAGGTAAACATTACAGAGTAAACATTACAGAGTAAACATTACAGGTAAACATTACAGAGTAAACATTACAGGTAAACATTACAGGTAAACATTACAGAGTAAACATTACAGAGTAAACATTACAGGTAAACATTACAGAGTAAACATTACAGGTAAAATTACAGGTAAAATTACAGGTAAACATTACAGGTAAACATTACAGAGTAAACATTACAGGTAAACATTACAGAGTAAACATTACAGGTAAACATAACAGAGTAAACATTACAGAGTAAACATTACAGGTAAACATAATAGGTAAACATAGCTGGTCAACATTGCAGGTAAACATAGCAGGTAAACATTACAGGTAAACATTGCAGAGTAAACATTACAGGTAAACATTAAAGGTAAACATAATAGGTAAACATTACAGGTAAACATTACAGAGTAAACATTACAGGTTAACATTACAGAGTAAACATTACAGAGTAAACATTACAGGTAAACATTACAGGTAAACATAATAGGTGAGCATAGCAGGTAAACGTAATAGGAAAACATAACAGGTAAAATTACAGGTAAACATTACAGGTAAACATAACAGGTAAACATTACAGGTTAACATTACAGAGGAAACATTACAGAGTAAACATTACAGGTAAACATTACAGGTAAACATTACAGGTTAACATTACAGAGGAAACATTACAGAGTAAACATTACAGGTAAACATTACAGGTAAACATTACAGAGTAAACATTACAGAGTAAACATTACAGGTAAACATAACAGGTAAAATTACAGGTAAACATTACAGAGTAAACATTACAGGTAAACATTACAGAGTAAACATTACAGGTAAACATTACAGAGTAAACATTACAGGTAAACATTACAGGTAAACATTACAGGTAAACATTACAGAGTAAACATTACAGGTAAACATTACAGGTAAACATAACAGAGTAAACATAACAGAGTAAACATTACAGGTAAACATTACAGGTAAACATAACAGAGTAAACATTACAGGTAAACATTACAGAGTAAACATTACAGGTAAACATTACAGGTAAACATAACAGAGTAAACATTACAGGTAAACATAATGGGTAAACATAGCTGATTAACATTGCAGGTAAACATAGCAGGTAAACATTACAGGTAAACATTGCAGGTAAACATTACAGGTAAACATTAAAGGTAAACATAATAGGTAAACATAGCAGGTAAACATTACAGGTAAACATAACAGGTAAACATTACAGGTAAACATTAAAGGTAAACATAATAGGTAATCATAGCAGGTAAACATTACAGGTAAACATTAAAGGTAAACATAATAGGTAAACATAATAGGTAAAGATTACAGGTAAACACTAAAGGTAAACATAACAGGTAAACATAACGGGTAAACATTACAGGTAAACATTACAGGTAAATATAATATGTAAACATTAAAGGTAAACATTACAGGTAAACATTAAAGTTAAACATTACAGGTAAACGTTAAAGGTAAACATAACAGGTAAACATTACAGGTAAACATTAAAGGTAAACATAACAGGTAAACATTACAGGTAAACATTTAAACACTTACCTCCCTGTATTTTATGATGTAGTGTCCCTTTCAGACAAGATACTTATATACCAGATAAATATTTAAACACTAACCTCCCCGTATTGTATGATGAAATGTTTATATCCCTGCCAGCTCACAGACAAGACATATTGTGTCTCATTGGTTTTGCGGTTTTTGCTCTCCCTAACGAGGAAATCGCCATCGTTAACCAAGAGACGCTGTACCTCCTCTCGTGGTAGTACTCCATGGAACCACTCCTCCTCTTCTAAAGGCCGACTCGGGTCAGCGAGGGCCTCAGCACCCTAGGGAAAAATAAACCATGTTTAGCATGAGATCATTAATTTTTCTGGGCATTTAAATTTCTTTAACCTTGTAACTTTTTATCTACAAACTTATTTGTCCAGCAAAATGATAAAAATATTGACATTAGTTTCAGTACCACATTAAAGTCCTTAAACACTTTTTATTCTAGTTATCATGTGTTGACGAAATAGCAATTTTCTGAATATTTGACAAATTTATCTCAAAAAAGTTGAATGGTTATCATAGTGCCGTAACTAACAGAGATAAGGAAGATTATAACAGGCCAAGAATGAATGATTCATTGGATGTTTCTAATGAAACTGCAGAAGTATTAGACAGGTGTTGAATTGTAGTAGCTATGGGCTACCTCAATGAACACCATGCTGGAGGTCCAAAGCAAATGGGGGATAATAAACTGCCCCAAAAGCCATGACAGCAAAGGATAGTCTGTGATCTGAGGGAAAATTACCAGCCTGGGTAGGGAGCATCCTGCCATACACTTGACCTTGAGTTGCAAAGTTTGACAATCTTCAGAAGTTAAAGGAATCAGCATGGACAAGTTTCATTCATATTTTCAGAATAAAATGTAAATTATTTTCTCATGTCGAGCTGGTAATATTTGTTTCAGTTTATAAAATCAATTCATGATAATTTGTAAACCATATTGTACAGGAAACGAGTCCACTCAATGTGTAATTATTTTCAGTGGAGGGCCCTAAATATCTACACACCGTGCAATTATTAGTACTGGTCAGTCCAGGGCCATTTATGTGGTCCAGAGACTGTTCCTCATAGCTGTGGACCTTCTCCGTCTCACGCTCTTCTTTGTCTCCTCCTTGTCGACGTTGCAAAACGCCAGTCATGTGTCGTTTTATGTTCTTGAGCTTACTCATACCTGGTAGTGGAGACGGCGTCGGCGGCTGAAAGGGTCAACTTATTCTTACTGATAATGCATGGATTAAACAATTACGTTATTCAACACATCAAGTTTCAAAAATTTGAACAATTGGCATGGTACTTTACAGGACACTTTAGAGACTATTACATCAGTTCATAAACGATAAATTAACAGGTGTATTTTTCATTAATTGTGGTAGTAATGGTACCAATGATGATTATCCTATTTTCTCTAACTGGGGTTACAAAATGTTCTGATCAACATGCTGAATGACCTTACTTAATGTGCACAACATTGAGTATCAAAATAACCAGAATGTTATTTAAATGTGGAGAGGTGCTTACAGGAACATCATTACTTAATAAGTTGAATACAGTTTAAGGCTTAAACCAATGAGTACAACTTTAGTTGTTCATTCAAGTCTTACGAAATAGACTTCAGCATAGTTCTACATGATTCAATCAAGTCTTATGATATAGACTATAGCATTGTTCTACATGTTTCAATAAAGTTTTATGATATAATCTATAGCATTGTTCTACATGTTTCAATAAAGTTTTATGATATAGACTATAGCAGGATTCATTCAAAATTTATCAAAGAGATTATTTCATGATTCGTTCTATTTTTGTACAATGTAGAATGGTTAGTATAAAGTTTTTCAAAAAGACTAAAGCATTGTTCATTAAGTTTTATGATGAATTCTATGGTATAGTTAATTATATGTTTATGATATAGACTATAATATGGTGCAGATATAAGAAATTATACTTACAGACGTGGACAGATCACTTATAGACTGGCGATCAGACACCATGCTGGAATCCAACATGGCTGATGGAATATCCTCACCAACAGCCTCTAGATCATTTGACAATGCTGTTACCATTTCCTCTAATACTGCGACCTTGACCTTTGTCACTGTCAGATCATAGAAGGCTTTATCACGATCTCGCTTCTGTTTGCATAGTCTAGAGTAATATAATAGTATATATGAACTATACATGTCGGGTATGATAAACACACACAGGAAATTGAAGGTTGTCAAATGAAGAAGATCGATAAAAAAGTCACATGATTTTTTCAAGACACATGTTCAATGTGTATAACTGGTTGTAAAAAATAGTCTGGTGATCAGACTACCAACATCTACTTCTATGTCCAGTAAACTCTGTGTGGTGGGTGTGAGTGTACTGTAAACTCTGTGGTGTGGGTGAGAGTAGACTATAAACTCTGTGTGGTGGGTGAGAGTGTACTGTAAACTCTGTCTGGTGGGTGAGAGTGTACTGTAAACTCTGTGTGGTGGGTGAGAGTAGACTGTAAACTTTGTCTGGTGGGTGAGAGTGTACTGTAAACTCTGTGTGGTGGGTGAGAGTGTACTGTAAATTCTGTGTGGTGGGTGAGAGTGTACTGTAAACTCTGTTTGGTGGGTGAGAGTGTACTGTAAACTCTGTGTGGTGGGTGAGAGTGTACTGTAAACTCTGTGTGGTGGGTGAGAGTGTACTGTAAATTCTGTGTGGTGGGTGAGAGTGTACTGTAAACTCTGTTTGGTGGGTGAGAGTGTACTGTAAACTCTGTGTGGTGGGTGAGAGTGTACTGTAAATTCTGTGTGGTGGGTGAGAGTGTACTGTAAACTCTGTTTGGTGGGTGAGAGTGTACTGTAATATTGTATTTGCAAAATTATCTTTAGCAATGTGAATCCTAAAATTCAACATGACAGTTTTGTGTTGTTGCAGACAAAAATACTATGTTGTCCATGTCCAGACATCTTATGTTGATGCACATATTCCTTACACAGGCTGTTGTCTTTTATCAATTATAATTTGATTCAATTTAAAATAAACTGTTTATGAAATCATCAATAATATCCGTGGATTGTTACATCCTTTTTGCCACCAAACCACCAATGTTTCTAACCCACCGTTGTGATGTATTGGTCACACGCTGGATGTAGAAAGCTGTAACACTTACTCCTGTTGAAGTAATGGATCCATTTTACTTTTGTTCCTAAGATCAATTAATTCATCTTCTATTTCTTCTACTTTCGGTTCCTTTTCCTTCAAACTTTGCTGAAGGGATGTTAACTCCTCCTCTAATGATGCTAGCCTGTAAACAAAGATATTACACTAATTAACAGACAACTAACAATGATAAGTTAACAAATCATGCATTTATCTGTTGAAAAGAATATATTTGATACTTAAACTACTGACAAGATTTCCTCGGAACTGTATGAGTCGCCTGCATTAAGTGTCACGGTCACCCAGAAATCAAACTGGATGTCAAAACTAATCTGTACCCTTCCAACAAGAAGCCATATACCAAATTTCATTTCAATAACTCAAAGCATAACTGAAAAAAGTCTTGGAAACTTTTGTTCAGACGCCGCAGCCGCAGGACGATGGACAAAGTGATCCCTAAGTGTCCGCCAGCTCTACAGGCGACACATTAAAACCCTAGGATTTTAAAAATGGAGACTGACATTGTCAATAGACCTTTAATAAAGTAGAAGTGAATACAGACTTTTTTGTTTTGAACAAGAAAGTGGGCAATTGGAGGGGTGGGGGAGGGAAGTTTGGGGGAGGAGGTTACAAATATGGTGGCTAACAAGGCTCTCATTCATTAGTTGCATATCTAGTTAACAGGCCTTGATGTAACTCTAGAAATTGCAAGTTACATGTAACAATGGAATTGTGATGGAATGTTATATTTTTTTTCTCCATTTTCTTTGTTTAAATTTTCAAATTTAAGGACAAGAAGAATACTGGGTTAGATAATTGTTCTCATTACATGAATGTCATGACCCCTGGACTTTGCCTCTGTATCCACTTAAGAAGGGACCACATTTGTCACATGTCTCTTTAACAAAGGTAAAAGCTTCCTCATTATCCCTGAATTACTGAAATAGGATGCAAAACCCACACACTGGTGAATTTCAAGACTTTTGCCACAATTTTCATCCGTGATTGAGGATGCAAAACCCACACACTGGTGAATTTCAAGACTTTTGCCACAATTTTTAGCTCTGAATGAGGATGCAAAACACACACACTGGTGAATTTCAAGTCTTGTGCCCCAATTTTCATCCGTGATTGAGAATGCAAAACACACACACTGGTCAATTTCAAGACTTTTGTCCCGATTTTCATCCCTGAATGAGGATGCAAAACCCAACATGCTGGTGAATTTCAAGACTTTTGCCACAATTTTTAGCTCTGAATGAGGATGCAAAACCCACACACTGGTGAATTTCAAGACTTTTGCCACAATTTTTAGCTCCGAATGAGGATGCAAAACACACACACTGGTGAATTTCAAGTCTTGTGCCCCAATTTTTAGCTCCAAATGAGGATGCAAAACACACACACTGGTGAATTTCAAGACTTTTGTCCCGATTTTCATCCCTGAATGAGGATGCCAAACCCAACATGCTGGTGAATTTCAAGACTTTTGCCACAATTTTTAGCTCTGAATGAGGATGCAAAACCCACACACTGGTGAATTTCAACACTTTTGCCCCGAATTTCATCTCTGAATCAGGATGCAAAACCCAACATGCTGGTGAATTTCAAGACTAATAATCTCTTCTTTGATACTGACGACCAGGCTGAGAGTTATTCCCCTTGGAAGGTGAAAGCTTTAAACAGAAACTGGAATTTTATGGAATTTATAAATAACTAAATGACCGATTGAGGAGTGACAACATGAAAATAGATGGCTATCAATAAATTGAACAATTCATAGAAATTAAATTTAATTTAGACCAGTCATCATAGAGATAGATTAGTCATGTGATTTCCTGACCACCTACCTAACTTTGAGTGCATCGTGAGTTAGATCATCAACTGCTAATTTTTTTTCCACTAATGTGCCCTGGTAATCATCAAGTAAGCCAGCATCAAACTCAAATGTTGTCGCTTCTATAGGGTCAGTTCTGAAAAAAAGAAAGTAATCTATCATATATCTGATTATTTGAAACTATAAGAAAATACCAACGAGTCAACATAATCATAATGTAAACTCAAATTCAATAAAACTAGGCCACTAGGGTATTACCTGGTACACATCCCCTTATACAACAACACCTGTACTATACAAAGTGGTTCACATCCCCCTTATACAACAACACCTACCTGTACTATACAAAGTGGTTTACATCCCCCTTATACAACACCTACCTGTACTATACAAAGTGGTTCACATCCCCCTTATACAACAACACCTGTACTATACAAAGTGGTTCACATCCCCCTTATACAACAACACCTACCTGTACTATACAAAGTGGTTCACATCCCCCTTATACAACACCTACCTGTACTATACAAAGTGGTTCACATCCCCCTTATACAACAACTACCTGTACTATACAAAGTGGTTTACATCCCCCTTATACAACACCTACCTGTACTATACAAAGTGGTTCACATCCCCCTTATACAACAACACCTACCTGTACTATACAAAGTGGTTCACATCCCCCTTATACAACAACACCTGTACTATACACAGTGGTTTACATCCCCCTTATACAACAACACCTACCTGTACTATACAAAGTGGTTCACATCCCCCTTAAACAACACCTACCTGTACTATACAAAGTGGTTCACATCCCCCTTATACAACACCTACCTGTACTATACAAAGTGGTTCACATCCCCCTTATACAACAACTACCTGTACTATACAAAGTGGTTCACATCCCCCTTATACAACAACACCTGTACTATACACAGTGGTTTACATCCCCCTTATACAACAACACCTACCTGTACTATACAAAGTGGTTCACATCCCCCTTATACAACACCTACCTGTACTATACAAAGTGGTTCACATCCCCCTTATACAACAACTACCTGTACTATACAAAGTGGTTTACATCCCCCTTATACAACACCTACCTGTACTATACAAAGTGGTTCACATCCCCCTTATACAACACCTACCTGTACTATACAAAGTGGTTCACATCCCCCTTATACAACAACACCTGTACTATACACAGTGGTTCACATCCCCCTTATACAACACCTACCTGTACTATACAAAGTGGTTCACATCCCCCTTATACAACACCTACCTGTACTATACAAAGTGGTTCACATCCCCCTTATACAACAACACCTGTACTATACACAGTGGTTCACATCCCCCTTATACAACAACACCTACCTGTACTATACAAAGTGGTTCACATCCCCCTTATACAACACCTACCTGTACTATACAAAGTGGTTCACATCCCCCTTATACAACAACACCTGTACTATACACAGTGGTTCACATCCCCCTTATACAACAACACCTACCTGTACTATACAAAGTGGTTCACATCCCCCTTATACAACACCTACCTGTACTATACAAAGTGGTTCACATCCCCCTTATACAACAACACCTGTACTATACACAGTGGTTCACATCCCCCTTATACAACAACACCTGTACTATACACAGTGGTTCACATCCCCCTTATACAACAACACCTACCTGTACTCTGCCATAAACTTGTCAGTATATTCTATTTCTGGGACAATGTTTCCAATTGATTCTTCTATCGTCGTGAAAACGTTTGTAAATTCTTGGTTTGTGAAGTTTGTCAGTCTGTGATACTCTGTTAGCACATCTTTACTATAAAAGACAAATAATTATTATTAATCAATAAAGCATCAAAATCTTTGCTTCTGCTTAGTTTTATCCCCCAATCAACAAAGTTGGCAAGGGATATTCAAATGAGTTCTGTCTGTCCTTCCGTCTGTCCTTCTGTCTGTCCTTCTATCCATCCTTCTGTCTGTCCTTCAGTCCGTCCTTCTGTCTTTCTTCTGTCCATCTGTTCTTCTGTCTGTCCTTCCATCAGTCCTTCTGTCTGTTCTTCTGTCTGTCTTTCTGTCTGTCCTTCTGTCCGTTTTGTCCATCATTGTCTGTCCTTCTGTCCGTCTAGATGCTGCTATCTGGTCAGATTTTTATTAAACTTGTTCGGTACACATGCTAACTCTTATTTTCAAAAAAATTGACAACGTACTTGGATTCATTATTTTCACCATCTGGTTTTTATGTGTCTTGAGTTACTTGTTTTAGTTTTCAAATTATCCATTAGAAGGAAAAGAAGGACTGATAAAGGGAGGTAATTCAAAACCAATCCCGCTAAAACTGTGGATGGTGTTGATTACCCATGATATGAGACAAACAGACAGAGAGACAGACAGATGGACAGATCTCCATACTGCTATATCCCTTTTTCCAGCCAAGAAATAAAATCTTAAACTAAAATAGAAACAAACCATTGATACACCAGCTGTTCCTGTGTTGTCTGTTGACTGTCCAGGAAGGTAGGTAGGGACTGTGTAAGATAACAAGTTTGATGGGCCATAACCTCACGCAGTGACAACACATACTCGTTATGGACACGGTGAAGAGTTGCCGTTGATCGCTGCAACTTTTTCTTTACATCCTCCAGTTTGGCTCCAGATTTACCTGTAAAGATAAAAGGACATTCAAGATGAAGGTCAAATTAGTAATGGTCAAGGTCATTTTATCTGCAAGTTTTTTGCTTCAAACTAAAAGTTGATTTTTATCCTTTGTCTCAATTCATTGGGATTAACTTTCTGAAATCTGTTTCAATAGTGAAATCCTCTGATAATTCTCAAACAGGAAAGGCAGATAGGTTTACAGTAAACATGGAGTCCAATACCATTGATAAAGCAAAAAGGACATTTCCATCATGACTTACATGTCATAGATTAAAACTCATCAAACTAGTTTTTCGCTGTTATTTTTCAATTTTCAATTTAATACTATTTTTCATCGTTTTCCATCCTAGATAATAGTGACCAACCATCCATGTTAACAGGTACCGCCCCATCCATGTTAACAGTCAGCCCCACCCATGTTAACAGATACCGCCCCACCTTTGTTAACAGATACTGCCCCACCTGTGTTAACAGATACTGCCCCACCTTTGTTAACAGATACTGCCCCACCTGTGTTAACAGATACCGCCCCACCTGTGTTAACAGATACCACCCCACCTGTGTTAACAGATGCAGCCCCACCTGTGTTAACAGATACCACCCCACCTGTGTTAACAGATGCAGCCCCACCTGTGTTAACAGATACCGCCCCACCTGTGTTAACAGATACCACCCCACCTTTGTTAACAGATGCAGCCCCACCTGTGTTAACAGATACCGCCCCACCTGTGTTAACAGATACCGCCCCACCTGTGTTAACAGATACCGCCCCACCTGTGTTAACAGATATCGCCCCATCCATGTAAACAGATACCGCCCCATCCATGTAAACAGATACCACCCCATCCATGTAAACAGATACCGCCCCATTCATGTAAACAGATACCGCCCCATCCATGTAAACAGATACCGCCCCACCCGTGTAAACAGATACCGCCCCACCTGTGTTAACAGATACCGCCCCACCTGTGTTAACAGATATCGCCCCACCTGTGTTAACAGATATCGCCCCACCTGTGTTAACAGATACCACCCCACCTGTGTTAACAGATATCGCCCATCCATGTAAACAGATACCGCCCCATCCATGTAAACAGATACCGCCCCATCCATGTAAACAGATACCGCCCCATCCATGTAAACAGATACCGCCCCACCCGTGTAAACAGATACCGCCCCACCCGTGTAAACAGATACCGCCCCACCCGTGTTAACAGATACCGCCCCATCCATGTTAACAGATACTGCCCCACCTGTGTTAACAGATACTGCCCCACCTGTGTTAACAGATACTGCCCCACCTGTGTTAACAGATACTGCCCCACCTGTGTTAACAGATACTGCCCCACCGTGGTTAACAGATACAGCCCCACCTGTGTTAACAGATACTGCCCCACCTGTGTTAACAGATACTGCCCCACCTGTGTTAACAGATACAGCCCCACCTGTGTTAACAGATACTGCCCCACCTGTGTTAACAGATACTGCCCCACCTGTGTTAACAGATACTGCCCCACCTGTGTTAACAGATACTGCCCCACCTGTGTTAACAGATGCAGCCCCACCTGTGTTAACAGATACTGCCCCACCTGTGTTAACAGATACCGCCCCACCTTTGTTAATAGTTACAGCCTCACCTGTGTTAACAGATACAGCCCCACTGTGGTTAACAGTTACAGCCTCACCTGTGTTAACAGATACTGCCCCACCCATGTTAACAGATACAGCCCCACCTTTGTTAACAGATACCACCCCACCTGTGTTAACAGATATGCCCCACCATGTTAAACAGATACCGCCCCATCCATGTAAACAGTACCGCCCCACAGTAAACAGATACACGCCCCATCCATGTAAACAGATACGCCCCACCTGTTAACAGTACTGCCCCACCTGTGTTAACAGATACAGCCCCACCTGTGTTAACAGATACTGCCCCACCCGTGTTAACAGATACCGCCCCACCTGTGTTAACAGATACTGTGTTAACAGATACAGCCCCCCTGTGTTACCTGCCCCACCTGTGTTAACAGATACTGCCCCCCACCTGTGTTAACAGATACACCTGTGTTAACAGATACTGCCCCACCTGGGTTAACAGATACTGCCCCACCTGTGTTAACAGATGTGTTAACAGATACAGCCCCACCTGTGTTAACAGATACAGATACTGCCCCACCTGTGTTACAGATACCCCCACCTGTGTTAACAGATACAGCCCCACCTGTGTTAACAGATACTGCCCCACCTGTGTTAAGATACTGCCCCAGTGTTAACAGATACTGCCCCACCTGTGTTAACAGATACTGCCCCACCTGTGTTAACAGATACAGCCCCACCTGTGTTAACAGATACTGCCCCACCTGTGTTAACAGATACTGCCCCACCTGTGTTAACAGATACTGCCCCACCTGTGTTAACAGATACTGCCTGTGTTAACAGATACTGCCCCACCCGTGTTAACCCCACCTGTGTTAACAGATACTGCCCCACCTGTGTTAACAGATACCCCCACCTGTGTTAACAGATACTGCCCCACCTGTGTTAACAGATACAGCAGATACCCCCCACCTGTGTTAACAGATACAGCCCCACCTGTGTGCCCCACCTGTGTTAACAGATACTGCCCCACCTGTGTTAACAGATACTGCCCCACCTGTGTTAACAGATACTGCCCCACCTGTGTTAACAGATACTGCCCCACCTGTGTTAACAGATACTGCCCCACCTGTGTTAACAGATGCAGCCCCACCTGTGTTAACAGATACTGCCCCACCTGTGTTAACAGATACTGCCCCACCTGTGTTAACAGATACTGCCCCACCTGTGTTAACAGATACTGCCCCACCTGTGTTAACAGATACTGCCCCACCTGTGTTAACAGATACAGCCCCACCTGTGTTAACAGATACAGCCCCACCTGTGTTAACAGATACTGCCCCACCTGTGTTAACAGATACTGCCCCACCCATGTTAACAGATACCACCCCACCTGTGTTAACAGATACCGCCCCACCTTTGTTAATAGTTACAGCCCCACCCATGTTAACAGATACTGCCCCACCTATGTTAACAGATACTGCCCCACCTGTGTTAACAGATACTGCCCCACCTGTGTTAACAGATGCAGCCCCACCTGTGTTAACAGATACAGCCCCACCTGTGTTAAAGGATACAGCTCCACCCGTGTTAACATATAAGGTCCCATCCGTGTTAACACATACAGCCCCACCCGTGTTAACAGATACCGCCCCACCTGTGTTAATAGATACCGCCCACCTGTGTTAACAGATACCGCCCCACCTGTGTTAATATATACCGCCCCACCTGTGTTAACAGATACAGCCCCACCCGTCTTAACAGATACCGCCCCACCCGTGTAAACAGATACAGCCCCACCCGTGCTAACAGATACCGCCCCACCCGTGTTAACAGATACCGCCCCACCTGTTAACAGATACCGCCCCACCTGTGTTAACAGATACCGCCCCACCTTTGATAACAGTTACAGCCTCACCTGTGTTAACATATATCGCCCCACCTGTGTTAACAGATACAGCCCCACCCGTCTTAACAGATACCGCCCCATCCGTGTTAACAGATACAGCCCCACCCATGTTAACAGATACCGCCCCACCTGTGTTAACAGATACCGCCCCACCTTTGATAACAGTTACAGCCTCACCTGTGTTAACATATACCGCCCCACCTGTGTTAACAGATACAGCCCCAGCCGTCTTAACAGATACCGCCCCACCCGTGTTAACAGATACAGCCCCACCCATGTTAACAGATACCGCCCCACCCGTGTTAACAGTTACTATACCTTTAGCCTTGACATCATTGAACTTGGATTGGTCCTGACTGACCCGCTGTAAACATTTCCCATACTCCTGTTTGTACTTATTTACATCCTCCTGAACCTGAAATGAAATTGACTTACCATACAGAACACTTGATCAGCCAGTACATCTGTATCCTGAATCACAATGCAATCCTCTATGTTCTATAGACCTATACTTTTCTGATGAACTCATTTTTTATATGTATTTAAATTTAAATTTATTTGATACATACTTTTTCCGTAGAAATTTTTTGTCAGTACATTATGAATTATAAATCTATAAAAAGCAGTTTTATGTTGTCATTAGTATGTTGGTGTAATGCTGGATGAGTGCCTCAATGCACGGACATGAAATCTGATAGCTCTTTCAAGAAAGATTTCCAAAGTCATAATATCACACTGTCTACACACCTCTAAATAGATACTATCACTATGTACTATTTTGGTCATGTTAACACAAGTTTTAATTTTATCAATCATTTCCCCCGAAAAGTTTACTTAAATAAC
The DNA here is from genome assembly GCF_031769215.1 of Ylistrum balloti. Lineage (NCBI taxonomy): Eukaryota > Metazoa > Mollusca > Bivalvia > Pectinida > Pectinidae > Ylistrum > Ylistrum balloti. The sequence goes on along the minus strand of NW_026782757.1, from coordinate 57,466 downwards.
ATTGGTTTTACGTCATAACACTCTACCTATACTGAAGAGTTATGTATTGATAATGGTGCGATCTGAATTGAATCTTTATAACAACCACGTAATAGTATTTGATTTTTTTATCTGTTTTGATATTTTAGATTAAAAGAAATTCTCTTTGCCAACTTTAAAGTGCAGCTCCTGATTTTTGTACCTTTGAGAACTCCTGGTCCAGTTTGCTACGTTCCTCTTGATACAAACGTCTAGAGGCTTTTTTTTCATTGATGAGGTCCGTTAATTTCTCCATTGTCTTTGACGACATCTCTTCCACATTCTGTCTCAGTAGTTTTACAAACCGGTCAGTTTGTCTCACAATGGTGTCCCAGCCCTGTACATCATACACAGACACAGTCACCTTATCACCAGGAAATCAGTAAATACATCATGTTTTAATTTCCCTGAGTAACAGAACACATGGTCTGTTCTGACCTGAACATTTGTCATTCTCCCTAATCTCATGACTGAAAATGTTGAAATCTTTTCTATTCCAATATTTTTTGATGTCCTATTTCAAAACAAAAACTGCCTGTGTTTTCCAACATTAAAGATATGGTGATCAATGTTCTGTCCCAAAAAGTGTTAGATTACACAGGTAAATTTGATCAATATTGATGTTGGGAGATCTTTTACACAACACAAACTGACGTGTATATTTTGATCTAAATGGTGTCAGATCTTTCAATTTATCAAAATGTTAAGCCCTAAACTGTTGTTGGATAAAAAATGTTGTACCGACCAATACGTTGTGTTCCAAAGGGTATCAGATCAGGATTTTCAAACTGATCAAAATCAGGTGTTACAAGAAAAAGATGCTGAATTAGACAGGTAAGTTTTACACATGTGTACCCAACTATCAGTCAATAAATTGTGTATGTACTATTACTAAAACAAAAATTATTTTTCATTATACTTTGTCTTAAGTCTTCCTATATTCCTTCGTTCAGTTAGGTGTGTTGTTGTTGTACTTGTACCCTAACCAATCTCGTAAAATACCTTAAACACTGAGCAGTGAGCTTGGAATTCATTGGTGTCAAGTTTCTGGGCGCTCTGTACAATAGTGTTGAGAGAAGCCGCATACTTTTTGTCACTGTCAATGCGGACTGCTAGACACCGTTTGATGTTGTCTAGGACGCGGATCTCACAGTCCTGGATACGGAGGAGTGACTCGTGGGATTCTTTCCCCTGAAAATCTGTCCCAAACCCCATCGCTCTGAAAAAATGGAGAAAAAATAAATAAAAGTTTACAAATCTATCCCCATTCATTACTTGATTTCTGCTGTAACAGTTTGTACACTTCTAATACAATTACATAATATTCTATATCCCTCAAATCTTGTAATATAAAAAAATACACTCCATAGCATGTTTCTATCAAAATGCATTCATACAGCTGTATATGCCATGAGAATAGCATTTTCATGGTTGTTGTGGTTAGAGCTATCCACACAGATCAACATTTTGCCTATGTAAATTTTTATTTGCATGTTTATATTTTCAAGGATTTTGATTATTTATAGAAATGTAACTAATTTGTCGGAATCTTGGATAAAGTGAGCTCAGATTGCCCCTCTATTTTTTACTACAAAGTATTATAAAATGACCTGATTCTTCCATATGCTGCATCTCTCAGGCATGACATGCCTGTAAAGTCAAATATAGTTGACAAATCAGTAATATGTAAATCAGGTTCCAAACTGTTCTCATGAATATTCATATCATGATCTGATGTCTGATCATCTCCATCAGTTTCATGAATATTTGTATCAGATTTCCAGTTATCCCCATCCACTTCAGGAATATTCATGCCAGTATCCTTTCTGTTGATGACCTCATAAGGAGCTACAGATTTTGTTAAATCAGAATCCTGAGTTTGTTGACGTGTTTGTAGACATGTTTGTTGACGTGTTTGTAGACATGTTTGTTGAAGTGTTTGTAGACATGTTTGTTGACGTGTTTGTTGACGTGTTTGTTGACACTGAGCAGTTTTTTCTGAGATAGTGACATACCAGGTGCTTAGACCAGACATTGTCTCATCATAGTTTGAACATTTATGTCAGAGATCATTGTAAAGTTAATGTATTAGGAACAAAACAATCAAACATGAATATCTATATACCACAGGATCACATAACACTACATCTAATGTCATTCTATCAACAACAACAGACCCATAACACTGTATCCTTGATTTTCTATTATTATTATCAGGGATACAACCTTTCTCATCATTGTAATTATATCACACAAAACATTTGTCTTTTAATCCAGAATTTGTCAGGGAAACCAAAGCAACCTAAAATCCAAAGTACTGATGCTCATAAGCCTTTATAATCCAACTTTGAATTTCCATCACCTGCATGCGACACAAAAAAACAGGAATTCTTCTTCAATTTTCTCACATGACTTTGAGAACATCACATACGATGAATGTCTGAAACTATCCCACAATCAGTGAAAAAAACACCTGAGTCCCGACAAGAGAAAGGTATCATCCAGAGAAAATTAATTAATGAGGAGATATTAATTAAAATGTTATGATTTCTTTCCTGAAATAAGAGCACCAGCCATATAGATATTTCCTCAATAACTGTCACAGATTCAAACAACAGGTACATTATGATAATGTTATCATTTACCATAGTGATAATTATCTATATATATACCTACAGTATATCTGGTGACTGTGTCACCATAGTGGTAATTATCTATATATATATATATATACCTACAGTATATCTGATGATTGTGTCACTATAGTGATAATTATCTATATATATACCTACAGTATATCTGGTGACTGTGTCACCATAGTGATAATATATATATATATATATATATATATAGTATCATATAGTACACTGTAATATTTTAAATCACATGTTTCTGTTGGTTATATCATGCAGTCATATAGTACAAGTACTCAGAACATCCACATATTCATTTGAGTATCTACAAACTCAATATTGTACTGATGTGTCAGGAGAGGTTTGGTTTTTACAACAATTTCTTGTAATGTGAAATCAGAAAATCAAACATGGACCAGACAAATAGTTATAAGAGAATGACTTGTCATACATCTGGTGGGAAAAGTGATGAGAGATAAACAATGAGTACTGATTACTTTTGTAGATAAATACTAGACACCTAGACTTAAGTTAGTTAATTTCTATTTTATTTTAAATACCTGGTCTATTTTATCAACGTCTCCTCCCAAGGCCTATGTTTCTAGGCTGGATTGAATCTCATGTATATACCATCCAGAATAAACAACCAGGACAGATTCCGAGTTTGAGTTCTTCAAACTATAACACTGGTCAACGTGTTTTGCCTTCTATTTTCATTTAAGAACTCAAACTGTGAAGCTGTTGTGCTTGTTTTACGATTGACATTACAACCGCCCTGCTTACCTTTGGATATCCAGTACAAGAGTATAGGACACCATGGCATTGTCCCTTATATATCTCTACAAATGATCAATTAACCAGGAGAACAATCAGATAGCATAAGGAAACTGTAACCAAAACAGATAACAATGAATAAAACGTAAAGAAGACTAAGACTTTTGGAATATCTTGGTACCAGGAGTATATAAAAGTGATGTTAAGGAATCAGAAAGGGAACCTTATCCAAAATAAATTAACATGCAATTCAATGATCTATTCTTCTAGAACCTGGAACACCTCATTCTCAACCCTCCAGGAATTACAATCATTCTTCTAGAACCTGGAACACCTCATTCTCAACCCTCCAGGGATTACAATCATTCTGCTAGAACCTGGAACACCTCATTCTCAACCCTCCAGGGATTACAATCATTCTTCTAGAACCTGGAACACCTCATTCTCAACCCTCCAGGAATTACAATCATTCTGCTAGAACCTGGAACACCTCATTCTCAACCCTCCAGGAATTACAATCATTCTGCTAGAACCTGGAACACCTCATTCTCAACCCTCCAGGGATTACAATCATTCTTCTAGAACCTGGAACACCTCATTCTCAACCCTCCAGGGATTACAATCATTCTGCTAGAACCTGGAACACCTCATTCTCAACCCTCCAGGAATTACAATCACTTTCGCTCTCTGCACTCCTGGAAAATGTCATAGCAAAATTCAACATCCCATGAGCAACAACTTGTGGACAAGACGAAAAGACTAGTTTAATCATTTGATGTACATCAAACGAATCTCAAGGTTGCATAATCATTTATTGTAATGGCTTTGAAGTTAGATGTCGATTCTATGTAATCTTTGATTGGTCAGTTTTTTTTTCAACTAGAACCAATCAAATTACTTCTCTCGTGCCTTCAATTTTGCCATGACATGTTCCAGGGGTACAGAGAACGAGAGTGATCGTAACCTCTGACGTATTGCAGAAGGGAACACCTGGTCTGACTATGTTACTGTTCACATGTGTTTTTGAAAAAAAATATATTTAAATACAAATACATGTACTTGCAATGGAAATACCAGTGTACATAATCAAATGAACTATTTGTCTTCAAACTGAAGTAATTATATATATAAGTTGTTACTTAAGTTTCCATCCACATCATGATCTATCAAGGTCAAAGGTCACAGCATTCGCTGACTAAAAATAATTACTAAGCATTGTAAGCTTCATAGAAATTGTTTTGAATATTTCTATTATATCATACAACAGAAATAGGCAAAATGTAAGAATTTTCTATCCAGATAATTCCAATTCCTACAAAAAGACAAAAACTATAGATATTTTATCACTAATACTTTATCAAAATTTTATCTGTTTTTGTTTCTTAAGTTAACAAAACTGACAACAATTCCTTGCCAGAAGCTGAAGCTCTATGTAAATGTACAGATGTATAAAGATCAGTCAACTTGAAGATTGGTTATCATGAAATACTGTCATTCACTAAAATTACCAATATTCTATTAGTTCCTAATGAAATAAGTGAATCTTAAAATAAAAGATAGACAACACATACATGTATAGAAAAATAATCTATTTATAGAAATCAAATTTAAATTTAGAAGATTAAAATTAATTTGATAATTTTAAGCTGACAAATCTTCAACAAGATATCAGATGAGATAACAGTTACCATTGTTTGACTGTCACTATCAATTGTGTAAGATATATCACACTACAATTGTTTATCACTTACGACAGGTACAGGTTAAGAATCGTTCATCGATTAGTATGACAATGTATAACCTTGGTAGCGGTGTAGACTGGTGTATAGAGTCAGAATTGATGAAATATATATACTGTATCCAGAAGCTACAATATCCCTGCAGCATTAAGATATACTGAGGTGTACATACAGGTCTAAAGGTAGGTATGTAAGTACACTGGTACAGATATATCTGTCCTTACTTAGGACCAGTTACTGATACTGTAGGTATATATATATATATATGTCCTTACTTAGGACCAGTTACTGATACTGTAGGTATATATATATATCCGTCCTTACTAAGGACCAGTCACTGATACTGTAGGTATATATATATATATATCTGTCCTTACTTAGGACCAGTTACTGATACTGTAGGTATATATATATATCTGTCCTTACTTAGGACCAGTTACTGATACTGTAGGTATATATATATATATCTGTCCTTACTTAGGACCAGTTACTGATACTGTAGGTATATATATATATCCGTCCTTACTTAGGACCAGTTACTGATACTGTAGGTATATATATATATATCTGTCCTTACTTAGGACCAGTTACTGATACTGTAGGTATATATATATATATCTGTCCTTACTTAGGACCAGTTACTGATACTGTAGGTATATATATATATATGTCCTTACTTAGGACCAGTTACTGATACTGTAGGTATATATATATATATATGTCCGTCCTTACTTAGGACCAGTCACTGATACTGTAGGTATATATATATATATATCTGTCCTTACTTAGGACCAGTTACTGATACTGTAGGTATATATATATATCTGTCCTTACTTAGGACCAGTTACTGATACTGTAGGTATATATATATATCTGTCCTTACTTAGGACCAGTTACTGATACTGTAGGTATATATATATCTGTCCTTACTTAGGACCAGTTACTGATACTGTAGGTATACATAGAATTGGTGTTGAATAGTTTAAAATTGATAGACAACTTTTGTCGGTAACTGTTGATGATCTCAAAGTGCATATCGGATTGTGGGGAGACACAGTATTCACTGGAGTGTGGGGAGACACAGTGTTCACTGGAGTGTGGGGAGACAAAGTGTTCACTGGAAGGTGGGGAGACACAGTGTTCACTGGAGTGTGGGGAGACAAAGTGTTCAGTGGAGTGTGGAGAGACACAGTGTTCACTGGAGTGTGGGGAGACACAGTGTTCATTGGAGTGTGGGGAGACAAAGTGTTCACTGGAGTGTGGGGAGACACAGTGTTTACTGGAGTGTGGGGAGACAGTGTTCACTGGAGTGTGGGGAGATAAAGTGTACACTGGAGTGTGGGGAGACACAGTGTTCACTGGAGTGTGGGGAGACACAGTGTTCACTGGAGTGTGTGGAGACACAAAGTTCACTAGAGTGTGGGGAGACACAGTGTACACTGGAGTGTGGGGAGACACAGTGTTCACTGGAGTGTGGGGAGACACAGTGTTCACTGGAGTGTGGGGAGACACAGTGTTCACTGGAGTGTGGGGAGACACAGTGTTCACTGGAGTGTGGGGAGACACAGTGTTCACTGGAGTGTGTGGAGACACAGTGTTCACTGGAGTGTGGGGAGACACAGTGTTCACTGGAGTGTGGGGAGACACAGTGTACATTGGAGTGTGATGAGTGACTTAAGATCAGTCAATTATTAGTAATTAATTTGTATACTTTATATCACTGACATTAGATTGAGATATACAATATGTGTTAAGTTAGAATTTTTTCTTGAAGAGAAGATAGTGATGAAATGTACAACTGAAATAGTAGGTGAAAAAAATAGATTAATTTTGATAAACTTCAAAATCTTATAATTTTCATTAAGATGTGTTGTGATGTGTTTCTGTAAGTTTATGGAAATATTTACTATAAAATTAAATTTCTTATTTTATCCATTTTTTCTGTTTTTGTCAAATCATTTTTCATAAACAAATCTTCAGATTGCGAGTTTATAATGATGTATAAGATAAAATACAGGGCTATATCTAAAGAATTATTCAAAATTCAAAACATAGACAATATACTTTCAAATTTTAAGAAGAAAATCTACTATGTCAAGTATATGTCTCAGTATTTTACTGTCTCCATCTCAACTAATATATCACTTACTTTCCACAGAAAATTTATAATATATAACATATAAGTAATCTAACAAATACATAGGAGCTTGAAATCACTATTATTTCAGAAAATTAAAAATTGGAGAATTTTGAAAAACTTCCTTGGCCATCAAAAGCACTCTGTCATTTCATAACTGTGATATTTAGCAGGGTTTGACAAAGTCAGTAACTGTGATATTTAGCAGGGTTTGACAAAGTCAGTAACTGTGATATTTAGCAGGGTTTGACAAAGTCAGTAACTGTGATATTTAGCAGGGTTTGACAAAGTCAGTAACTGTGATATTTAGCAGGGTTTGACAAAGTCAGTAACTGTGATATTTAGCAGGGTTTGACAAAGTCAGTAACTGTGATATTTAGCAGGGTTTGACAAAGTCAGTAACTGTGATATTTAGCAGGGTTTGACAAAGTCAGTAACTGTGATATTTAGCAGGGTTTGACAAAGTCAGTAACTGTGATATTTAGCAGGGTTTGACAAAGTCAGTAACTGTGATATTTAGCAGGGTTTGACAACGTTAGTAACTGTGATATTTAGCAGGGTTTGACAAAGTCAGTAACTGTGATATTTAGCAGGGTTTGACAAAGTCAGTAACTGTGATATTTAGCAGGGTTTGACAAAGTCAGTAACTGTGATATTTAGCAGGGTTTGACAAAGTCAGTAACTGTGATATTTAGCAGGGTTTGACAACGTTAGTAACTGTGATATTTAGCAGGGTTTGACAACGTTAGTAACTGTGATATTTAGCAGGGTTTGACAACGTTAGTAACTGTGAGATCTAAATACAACTCCCAAGTCCACCTCCCCCTTCACCCCTGTCAACACAGCGATATATACTAATGAAATGTTATTTCTAGAAATGTTGGCTGTTATTATGCTGCTTTAGGGTGTTAGAAGATTTGTTGTAAATGTTCAAAATTTTACATTGAACAGTACCATGGAATTGTCTGATACTACACTACAATAATTGTGTGAATGACAACAAATGTACATGTTGTTTAGACAATCACACTGATGTAGTGACTATTTTCTACAGAAGGACACAATCTAATCTTGTAATTTATCTCGCTCCTAAGAAACTAAAATAAGAAATTTGTTAAACTTAAGATATTTGTATAAAACCCTCATCACCAGAAAAAGCGTGATAAATAATTCTTAATATTGTTTCTCCTACCTGTCAGGTACTGATGGTGATGTTACAGTATAAAAACAACTCTGTGAGGACATCACACAAGTAATCCTGAAAAACCAAACCTAAAACTTTGAAAAGAAAGTCAGATTCCATGGATATTGTTGAAATATAGAGTCTTGGGTCAAAGGTCAAACATATTTCTACACTTCCTCTGGTTACTGCTTCCAATTTGCCATATCTATCTATAATAACATTAATTAAATATTGTGAATTTGTGACTAAAAACACTGACTACCCTGTGTATACAATAAAATAGTCTGTTTTACCTTTAGATAAGGGAGAGGCAGCTCTAAATGAAACCCAGTACTGTATTGATGACATGAACAGTAACAAACAAGAACTAATTTTATCCTTTTTTTTAAGCCATTTCCTGCTAATATCAGTGTTAATGTAAGCAACCCATTCAGATTTTTTCAGCATTTCAGTGTGATAGTCATGGCTTAAATCAAAAACTTTACAGAACATGTTTTATAATGCTACGTTTACACGATGTTCCTGGTGGCCACGGCAACCCCGTTTCGGGCCACCGTATACAAAACGGAGTGGACGTGAGGCAACACGAGAGAACGGGATGGGCAAACCTGACAGGACGTGTTTGCCGTGGTTGCCGTGCCAGATTTTTAAACTGTCAAAAAAATGTGCCACAGCAGTCACGGCTCAAATGAGAAACCTAACACGCCCTAGTAAAACGGGGTGAACGCAACAAAACGTGACAGCACGTGATAGGCCGTAACAGAACTTGGAGGCGGTCTGTAGTGGGATGGGAAGCTTGTGCATTACACGGCATATCATGGTCCTTTCAAGTTGTGTTACATTCTGCCGCGTTTAGTGAGCGGTTTGTCAGGGATGCTGCGCATTCTATCCCGTGTTGCTATGTTTTGTCATGGTTCTCACGGCAAGCTAAGGAGTATGGTAGCCATATTGTCACGTTCAATCACAGCGCGCCCCAGCATGTGACTGTTAACAGACCCTGTGCACTACGGCACGTTGCATTCTTCTACGGTCTGACACGGCACGCGCGGTCTGGGAGGGAGTATAAAAAGGTGGGCTAGACCAGGGCGTTTTATTTGTGTCGGAGAAATCTTCACCATTTCATACACCTTCTGCTTGCCTGCTGAACTCTTGCATTTCCTCTCTGTAAGTGCTGCTGTCGCAAATACATTATATATGCCCCCAGCAAACATGCAAATACAAAATCTTCTTCGTCGTGGACATCCACGCTCTCTCATTGAAGTTTCAGGATACAATGGTTGCTATTCCTAGAGCGGCCTCGTTTTATACCATGGGGTACAAAAGTGCTCCAGAGTTGCCCGGCGTCCATGTTTCATCCTTAGAAAGCCTTCAGAGACCCTGTAAACCGTATCAGACCTTGATCAGAACGTGAGAAATGTGAGGGCTCCCAGCAGAATGTGAAGGGATACCATCGGAACATGATGAGTCTGGAAAGAACGTACTGTCATCCGTGGAAGACTGCAGGCTGAGCCGTAGTGCGCCGTTGAGTCTTCTGGAAAACATCAGCCCTGCTCCCTTAAGATCCATCATGGATACCTTGACAGACCGCGAGAAAACGTAACAAAACTAAAATGCGGAGATAAAAATGACCCAAGGCAAATGGGGCTGCCGTAGTTGCCAGTCACATAGTGTAAACATAATAGTAAATATTTGCTTATCATGATAAAATTAAATAACATGTCTTATATCCTCCTGAAAAAAACCTCACACAATGTATACCCAGTACATGTTATACCAGTTTCTCTCTTATAAACCTGAAATAAACCATAGAAATGAACAACACAGCTGGAATAAATGTCATACTCCTGAAAGATACTAAAATATTAGTCACACTTGTAAAATATATACTTTTTTTGTACCGGCTATATGATTTGTGTTCTCTCTTTTCATTGGTGTATGTCTACAAAAGTGTTATTTTTTGATAGTGAAATGCGATATTTCTCTAAATTTGTCAAAAGTGTCACTATAAACCAGTATAAATCCATCTCACCTGGAATTATATGATAAATAAAAAACATTTTAAACTATCTCAATGTAAATAACAAGAAAAACATTAAACAATTTGGTGCCAAATATACATGTATACAATGTGTATATGCAATATAACATTAAGAGACAAAAATACAAAGTAAAAATTGTTACTCAGGGGGAACAACTCTAAAGAAAGTTAGAGAAAATGAGTAGATTAAACACATAGGTGTTTGGTGTTTGTAGTGAGTACAGAGTTTGATGTTTATAGTGAGTACAGAGTTGGTAGTGAGTACAGAGTTAAGTGTTTATAGTGAGTACAGAGTTAAGTGTTTATAGTTAGTACAGAGTTAAGTGTTTATAGAGAGTACAGAGTTAAGTGTTTATAGTGAGTAAAGAGTTTGTAGTGAGTACAGAGTTTGGTGTTTATAGTGAGTACAGAGTTTGGTGTTTATAGTGAGTACAGAGTTTGGTGTTGATAGTGAGTACAGAGTTTGGTGTTTATAGTGAGTACAGAGTTTGTAGTGAGTACAGAATTTGATGTTTATAGTGAGTACAGAGTTTGGTGTTTATGGTGAGTACAGAATTTGATGTTAATAGTGAGTACAGAGTTTGATGTTTATAGTGAGTACAGAGTTTGGTGTTTATAGTGAGTACAGAGTTTGATGTTTATAGTGAGTACAGAGTTTGGTGTTTATAGTGAGTACAGAGTTTGGTGTTTATAGTGAGTACAGAATTTGATGTTAATAGTGAGTACAGAATTTGATGTTTATAGTGAGTACAGAGTTTGGTGTTTATAGTGAGTACAGAGTTTGATGTTTATAGTGAGTACAGAGTTTGGTGTTTATAGTGAGTACAGAGTGTGGTGTTTATAGTGAGTACAGAGTTTGGTGTTTATAGTGAGTACAGAGTTTGATGTTTATAGTGAGTACAGAGTTTGTTGTTTATAGTGAGTACAGAGTTTGGTGTTTATAGTGAGTACAGAGTGTGGTGTTTATAGAGAGTACAGAGTGTGGTGTTTATAGTGAGTACAGAGTTTGGTGTTTATAGAGAGTACAGAGTTTGGTGTTAATAGTGAGTACAGAGTTTGGTGTTAATAGTGAGTACAGAGTTTGGTGTTTATAGTGAGTACAGAGTTTGATGTTTATAGTGAGTACAGAGTTTGATGTTTATAGCGAGTTCAGAGTTTGGTGTTTATAGTGAGTACAGAGTTTGATGTTTATAGTGAGTACAGAGTTTGATGTTTATAGTGAGTACAGAGTTTGATGTTTATAGTGAGTACAGAGTTTGATGTTTATAGTGAGTACAGAGTTTGATGTTTATAGCGAGTTCAGAGTTTGGTGTTTATAGTGAGTACAGAGTTTGATGTTTATAGTGAATATGGTGTGTTTAGTGTGTTCAAGGTTAGGTGGGTGTTTTTTCTGTGGAAGATGACAAGCTTTGGGCACAAACTCAGATATATCCAATTCTGTGCTTGAAGGGCAAACATAACTTTTTTCACTGACCTAGTCTAGTGGGAAGGAAGTCACTAGTGTTCTACCACAGTCATCCAGATCTACCTCATCATGTTTAAATGATAGTGTCAAGAGGCTTCACATAGAAAGAGGAAGAGATAGATATTGGTGGATACACTGAAATATGACTAGAGTATAGAAGGAAAACATTGGAGGTTAAGTAGGACATTGGTGTGTTCCATTTTGAGGAGGTCCATTTACAGGGAAGTGAAATTGCAATGGGCTAAACGTAGTTTTGAAGTGTTATGTTTGGTAAAAGCATTTATGAGAAAATCTCGACAGCTTGGATCAATGGTGATTTTCTGATTTTTTGTTTAATAGTATGGAAAGGTCACATTGTGTAAGAGATGGAAGGGGCAAGCAGTTTAATAGCATTTTATAGCAAATCCTTGATTTGGTGTTTTCAATCATATTGCCTCTATGTAATTATAAGGGGAATATCTTTTGACTGCACCTCCAAAGTTTTTATTTTTTTTTAACTGAATTTTCGATAAAGGAATGAAAATCCATTTCATCCACTGACATACCTGGGTCTTTACAATTTCTATATTGTCAAGTTGTCATTTTATCATGTAGGTGGGCATTTTTAGACTTTCTTTTCAAATATGTAAATAGTGCGTTCTTTTGCTCTGACTTAATCAATCATATGCGTTTTTAGTCCCTAGTCATAATTTGCAGACAATTCATTTCGATCAGTTTTACTGCCATCAAAAGTCAAATAATAGCAAGTGTTTTAAACAGGATTCAATGCAATTTTAACTCTCTCCTTTTTACACCAAAATGAGATATATTTTGCTTGTCTGGCAGAGTTCATGTTACGTTTAAAGAATATTTTCATCCCTAGTTCCTATTTGTTTTACATATGTGTACTGTATAAGTGACTGTAATATTTTAGACTTGTGTTGTATTGTTGTTATCCATTCTGTTAGTTGACACTTGGGACTGAAGAATTATCAATAAATAAACAAATATTTCCCTTTATATTCTGTTATTTGTTCTTTTGATCCAAAAAATTCACGCAGCCAGTCATAATTATGTTTGTAATTTATCCAGATCTGACTCTACAATATCAAATATCTTCATAATTTGTGACATTACAGTAACATTTTGCATCATTTTCCAGCATATCATTGATCTATCAACAAATAGTATATTGCAAAGTATATCTCCCTAAGGAATCCAACTTAGTACATCAGGTGAGTTGGATCATAATCTCTTACTCAAAAGACTTTCGTGTCTGTTACTATGGAAAAATTTTATCTGTTTTTTTGTAATCTTCCAATTCCAGGACATCTATAGCTTAGTCTAGAGCTTTATGGTGCATATATAAGCATCTTGCTTATACAATGTGTTTCTATCCAAGTTTAAGTGAAGTTTTCTAATTTGATCTTTGTTGAAGGTTAAGTCTGTTTAACTACTTTATCCCCTTGTGAATCTTGGGTTTTATGAACATGATCTGAACTGGAACTTTAATAGTTCAGCTTCTTCTAAGAAAGATTCTTGTCTGCTTTATCTGAAAATTTACTTGTTATTATAAGGCTCTATAGTTCAGATTCTGTTGTAGGACTCCTAAATATTTGGTCTTGTAAACATTAAGTTTAACTATTGCTGGAAACCCAAGGTTTTCTTAGTACAAAGTGTATTAAAATTGTGACTATCAACTAGTGGTAATGTTGCATCTCTTGACAACATTACAATTTTGTTATATTGTTTTGTCCTAGCTGGGAATGAAGACGTAAATGGTATCAATATATCAGCAGGTACTGGAGCAGCATATCTACCTATACATATATAGGGCAAATGTAAACAACTCAAAAATACTTTGTCGTGACATGGTTGCACATAAAAATAGTCACATATCTAGTGAGTTGACAAAATGAATGTTTCTTGTCATTAGACATCATTTCCGGAGAATTGACTCAATTTTGTTACTGTACATTTTGGTACTTGCATCCCTTTATTGACATGTTCACATGATCAGACATAAATTTCCTTCATTCATTATTGTAACACCACATATCGTTCTTGCTTCCACCACAAAATAATCATTTTCATTGCTTGTTATATTTTATTTGCATCAGGCTGAATGCATCTGTGGCCTGAATCTGCATCAGAGGGATGCTTATCTGCAGTCAATACAAGGAGTTAATGACGCTATATTGGATGGACTCGCTATAGAGTTTGATCCCAAATAGTAAGTGTATGGAATTGAGCAAAAAAGCCTAAACCTTAAACTTCATTAAACTGACTTGCATGATTTGTCATCAATTTTTTTTCAGTCTGCACAAAAGAAAAAAGACTTGAGCTATATGTTTAAATTTGCCCTATACATGTATAATCATATTTGCCTATATAGCCAGATTTGCCGGTATTTCTGAACCTGGTCAACACTAATATAAAACTAACCAATCTTCCTTATGATCAACTGTATCTGTTAGACTTTCTAACCTTAAAGATCCACAGATGCACTTCAAGCTGAACAGTTTTAAGCTTACCTACCTTGTGACTCGGTATAATACATGGTAATAAGTCCCTAACCAGCCCCGCCCACTCAATCCGACCCATCCAACTCGCCCCCGCCCCCACAAATCTGTAACTTACTAAACTTGCAAGTACCCGGCCCGTGTATAGATGGCTGGGTTACGTCGTTCTTATACAGTGCTTCAAATAAAAAATCATGAAAGTTCCATTGTTTCAACATATACTCACAATTAACATGCAAGCTCATCATTCATGTCCAAATTATTATTCTACTTCTGGAATTTCTTTCCTATAAAGTTTGGGACGATTACTCAGTTTTTACTTCCGCTTTACATATGAGAAAAACGTCTGAGCTTTTGAGTTCTTTGTGATCGGGATGTTTCGGATGTTTACATAACATTTGAGAATGACTCGCATGTTCCCCTATTCCGAACATCACACACACACCATTCGATTACGTTTTACACAGGCACCTGTTTCCAACAGAATACGTTTTGAGGAACACTGGTAATGATAGTTTCCTACTAAGATTATAGTTATTTGTTTCAATCATGATTCGTAAATGAAACAAACGCGGACTTAAGTATATTTTCGATCATGTGCAAGTTTTCTTCAGAGCTTATTTGTGATCGTTGAAGTCCAGGATTTATTGTGTTGTTGCGTGGGCGTTGTCGGAATAAAGGACACACGTCTGGTTGAAGTATTAGAATTATATATATATATATTGTTATTTGTTGCACAGCTTTTACTATTTAGATAACAGGGATCTATTTCTTATACAATGACGGGTTTCTTTTAAAATTGTTTCACAATATCCTGCTATTATTTTATGCCTTACAATGTCATTCAGCCAGTGAGAACAGCGTAGTTATGTATATTTTTAGCCCTATTAATTAATTATCAGTTTGTTTTTATTTTAATCAAACTTTGCTGATCTTTAAATGCCATTGAGTTATCTTATTGTCAGAGCCATTTAATTCATACCCATATTGTGAGGTTCATTGATATATAGATGTAGGTTTATAATTTTGAAACAGCAATGCAGTCCAATAGCTAGCTTTAATTAATTTTGTGGCTGAAGGGATTGAGTGTCACGTACATGTTCTCAAGGTAAGCAACAATGATCAAGGTTATCTGCTGGATGGTGGCAACTCCATGTTACAGTCAATGCATGTTACATTTGATGGCAGTGATTGGGAAGGTATGTCCTGTAAACTGCCCTCAAACAGCATGGCAGTACAATGTTTCCGTAGACTTGTTGGGTGACCATTTTCAAGGGATGCCTGAAGTGGCACTGCTATTAGATGGACAGTTATGTGTTGGGAATGCCAGTTAATAGACCGCTCAGTTACAGAGAGGTTTTCTTCAGTGTGATCAGTTGAACATAAGGCTATAGCTAGTAAGACTGAAGTCCCAGGTTCAAATCCTAGTGAAGGAATTGAAATTATTAATGACCTCTGTTGTATTTAAATAAGCAACACACTTGATTATATATGGTGATAACTAATGATGAAGATTAACATTCTTTGTTAAACGTGCAACAGTTTTATTGCACTCTGAATTATGGTGACATAATTTACCTTAGACAGGGTTTAGGGCCTTTTTCCTGTATCATAGAACAAGAACAGATCCCTGTTCAAGTATCACCATTTTACATTTTCTATATATCAAAATAGTTCTGAACATTTGCTGATTTTTACCAAAAAACATTTTTTCAAAGATATATCACTATGGTATCAACTTGATTACATGTATAAAAAGAGTGTAGTCAAGGGGAACAACTCTAATAGTATTTCTAGCTAGGTGATGGGTATGTCACCTAGCATCAGTTCTTTGCTTTACAGTTTTGGTTTAGGTTTAGAAAATGAGGAATTTATTAGGAGACGGACTCTCAGAAAGTAGAATGTCCTTTAAGTTGTACAAATTATTTCATTTTTATCATGCATTTTGAAAGACTTATTCGTGGTACTAAAAGATTTTATAACAGTAGTGTTCTATTTTGTTGTCATTGTATTAGATTTACATTTACAAATTCGATTTATTTTTATCAAATGATTGATATTTAAAATATGATAAAAGATTTATCTTTCTTTTTTTCAGAATTCTGGTCATGTGACATGTAAGATACTGATCATGTGACACTTCAGACTTGCCCGTAGTATCCGAAGTTTTAAGCTTGAAAATGGCATCAGATCAACAAGACCCAACAAGAATGCAAACAGATAACAAATCTGACATTTTGTCTGAAAATCAGTCAGAAGGAAGTCTTCTGTGTGATGCAACAAAGTCTAATCAATCAGAGGGATGTTTGTATGATGACAGGACATCAATTGACCAATTAGAAGAACACTGTCCTGAGGAAAGATTTACAAACCCATGCAAAAGGAAGAGAGTACCGTCGACTGAATACCTAGACGCCATTGACAAAACAGAGGATATCAATAATTATTTTGAATCACTTCCAAAAACAGAAAGTATTAAAAATCACACTTGTGCAAACCTTCTTAAAACTAGATCACTTGGTGTAGAAGGGTCATCATTGGTTCAAGGGTCATCTTCTTCGGAAAGGCCAAGGTCATTTGAAAGAGGTCATGGACATGAGTGCAATTTAACAAGATATTCTTGTCCTAGAACTGATAAATCTGATAACTCAGGTTTTGATTCAGAAATTTGTGTTACAGAACATGTTACCGTTTCTACTGCTTCTCAGTGTGTTTCTAGTCAAATTTCATCTTATGGAGATGATGAGACGGGGGAGACATTGTGTCCCATTAGATCTAAAGGTGAATCGCCGCCCATTGTAAATAATTCATCACATCAAGGTGTTTATAGTGACATAGACAGCACATCAACTTCAAATCATAACGATAATAAATTTCATTGTGGGACAGATCACCTTTGTCTATCTGGTACAGGGAATTCAGTGTTAACATCATCTTCCATTAGGAAACCATTTTCTATATCAACAGCTACATCGTCATCAGCATCTAAACCAGACTTAATGTCTAATTCTGGTGAAATATCAAAACCATTACAAGAAACAGAAGCATTATTTTCATCACCAAACTCTTCAACACCATCACCAAACTCATCTACTTCATCACCGAAGCAGACATTTTCTATTTCTGTGATGTCATCTACGTCTTCAACATCACAGAGGCCTGTGTTTCCTCGAGGGTTTCCACAACCAGAAGTTGTGTCGCAGCCGATGCGAGGATTTCCAGGTGTCATTGTCAACACATACAATTTTGAAATTCCTATGAATAAGGAAACAACTAATATGAGTTGCAGGTCAAAAACTTGTGAAGATGATGGTGCAACTGATTCAACCGTCCACTTTAATATTCCATCATATCTATTGATACAGATTTTCCAGCATCTGTCAATGTATGACTTGTTACATAATGTTTCCAGTGTTTGCAAACTATGGTATACTATCTCTCATGACCCAGACCTTTGGCGTGTCATTGACCTTCGGAACCAGGTCAAGGTCACTGATGTGGTGATGAAGAACTTGACCTCCTACAGTGATAGAGTGATTTATCTAAATATTTCTGACATTGTAACAATCTCTGAGGATTGTCTTGTAAGCACTGTTACGACCTGTAAACACCTAAAAACATTGAAACTCTCAAGGTGAGTATAGTTGTAGAGATAAATCTTAGATGTAGAGTTAAATATGTTGAGGCAACTAGAAAAGGTACTGGGATTTTTTCGTGTTAGATTTTGAATAATTTACATTCTGCATACACTTGTCTTCAAGTGTGAAATTTAAACAATTTGATAACAGTAACACTTACTGATGTTTGTCTCCAGAAGAGCCTCCATAGTTTGATATTTCCTATTGGGTTGATGCTGATGTTGAAACTTCATATCCTCTATTTGATATGTATGAGAAAAACAAGATTCGTAAAAAAAATGATCAGATAAAGATGTAAATCAAGAAATCAACTCTTAATAGTTCTAAACCTTCCCCAGCTTACAGCCTGTATATCTATACCTACAACATATATATAAACCTTCCCCAGCTTACAGCCTGTATATCTATACCTACAACATATATATAAACCTTCACCAGCTTACAGCCTGTATATCTATACCTACAACATATATATAAACCTTCACCAGCTTACAGCCTGTATATCTATACCTACAACATATATATATAAACCTTCACCAGCTTACAGCCTGTATATCTATACCTACAACATATATATATAAACCTTCCCCAGCTTACAGCCTGTATATCTATACCTACAATATATATATAAACCTTCTCCAGCTTACAGCCTGTATATCTATACCTACAACATATATATAAACCTTCCCCAGCTTACAGCCTGTATATCTATACCTACAACATATATATAAACATTCCCCAGCTTACAGCCTGTATATCTATACCTACAATATATATATAAACCTTCACCAGCTTACAGCCTGTATATCTATACCTACAATATATATATAAACCTTCTCCAGCTTACAGCCTGTATATCTATACCTACAATATATATATAAACCTTCACCAGCTTACAGCCTGTATATCTATACCTACAACATATATATAAACCTTCCCCAGCTTACAGCCTGTATATCTATACCTACAATATATATATAAACTTTCACCAGCTTACAGCCTGTATATCTATACCTACAACATATATATAAACCTTCCCCAGCTTACAGCCTGTATATCTATACCTACAATATCTATATAAACCTTCACCAGCTTACAGCCTGTATATATATATATCTCGTAGAAAAAGAATCAGATCATTGCTGTCTCTATTTTTCAATTTCAAGGACATTATTGTGATTTCATTCTACTATTGACAATCCTCCCATCTTTGAGGTTATTTATTGATGAAGTCTAGCAAATGTTGTCTGTGAAATTAAAAATGTTCTGGTTGTTTGCCCTGACAGGTGTATAGCTGTGACGTCTGACAAAGTACTGACAGCTATCGGTGAAAATTGCCATAATCTACGAAATATTCATCTGGAAGTTTGCTACAGGATCACTGACAAAGGCCTTGAGGCAGTAAGTTATGAATTACTTTATAGATATATCTCAGGTCTATAAGGATTCCATTTGTCCACATAAAATTCAAATCAAATTTGCAAAGGGTATCAGGGCATCTCTTACCAAAACATATTTGTCAAACAGATTCATGTCATACACTGTATTCCGTCGAAAAAAAGAAAAGGAAACAATGTCATGTCACTGTCTGAGCAAAGTTGTTACTTCCAGTTGGAAATTCATCTGTCTGAAAAGTAAATTATTTGCAGGATATCTCCATTATTGGCCTAGTGCAAACAGGGAACAAAATTAATGTTAGACTCCGTACCAAGGAATCATACATTGCCTTTATGGAGACGACGAAACCATCCGATTTAAACACATGCCACTAGTAGCAATGTCTGCAAGTATCCCTGATACTTTACTAATTACAACAGATACGGACTGACAACAAAATCTGTGTATATTATTGATTCCTTCCTAGCGGGATAATGTTAGAATTTAGTTGGTAATGTTTCTTGTTCTTCCATGATTTCTACAATCAGAAACATGATGATTGCAAACATGACTAACAATCAATTACAATTTTCTTGATGTATCACCTTCACTATAAACTTTACCTGAGGTAACAGGCTTGTAATGATTATAACCTATAACTTTATTATATATATATATATATAACTTACCTGAGGTAACAGACTTATTATGATCATAACCTATTCCTTTATTATATATATATAACTTACCTGAGTTAACAGGCTTGTAATGATTATAACCTATACCTTTATTATATATATATATATAACTTACCTGAGGTAACAGGCTTATTATGATTATAACCTATACCTTTATTATATATATATAACTTACCTGAGTTAACAGGCTTGTAATGATTATAACCTATACCTTTATTATATATATATATATATAACTTACCTGAGGTAACAGACTTATAATGATTATAACCTATACCTTTATTATATATATATAACTTACCTGAGGTAACAGACTTATAATGATTATAACCTATTCCTTTATTATATATATATATATAACTTACCTGAGTTAACAGGCTTATTATGATCATAACCTATTCCTTTATTATATATATATATATATATATACTTACCTGAGTTAACAGACTTATAATGATTATAACCTATTCCTTTATTATATATATATATATATATATAACTTACCTGAGTTAACAGACTTATAATGATTATAACCTATTCCTTTATTATATATATATATATATATAACTTACCTGAGGTAACAGACTTATAATGATTATAACCTATACCTTTATTATATATATATATATAACTTACCTGAGTTAACAGGCTTATTATGATCATAACCTATTCCTTTATTATATATATATATATATAACTTACCTGAGGTAACAGACTTATTATGATTATAACCTATGAATTTAGATATTATCATTTATATCAACTTCATATAATGTCTACTATATCCGCTGTATATATTGTTTACCCATTGCTCAATGTAATTGTTGAATTATGACGTCACTTGCTTGTTTACACCTGTCTCCATGACGTCACAATACACTGCCTAGAGATGTTGTTCTGATGACAACTCACCGGGAGTTGAAACATGTTAACAACGCTCCGCAATAAACATCCAGTGTATGGAAGAACCACCATGTTGGACTTACTCCTTTGTACTCACTTAATATCAGCTTTGTATACTGAATACACGGAAGCTTTCGTCACAGTTTAACTTTCTCTTGATTTACCCGAGCTAAGACATATGTTTAATGTGTTTTTGGGCAACTTTGAGGCAGTAAAAATGAACAGTTTTATCCGAGAATAAAAAAAAACTTTTGGCAAATATATCCATCGATGCAGTTAATATGAATTTGGTGGTCGATCAATACGAAAATAAAGTCACAGATAGGTAGTCTGAACTCTTCTGACAGAAATCTTACACAGTAGTTTAACGAAACAATTGCCTGAAGTTTGTGTCATTTGAAATGATTAAAATCACTTATTAAATTTCATATGAATCTTGTATGATATGCTTGATATACAAAACATTATTAAATAGATCTGTTATTAACAGCTGGCTGCTGGGTGTCGGAAACTTGAGGGTGTTCACATCAGTCAGTGCGAGGACGTTGGCAACGAAGGATTGGCTGGTCTGGCGGAGTATTGTCCACTTTTGAGACGATTGTCTGTGGATAGCTGTGCAAAGGTCAGCTGTTATTAGTTTGTTTATCAATATTAATCAACATTACGATTGGCAATAATGTACAAGATGTCTGAATCATCAAACAAACTCTGGCGATTGAAATTTCCCTTAGGTGCTAAACATCTACCTCACCCCAGGACTCCAGGTTTTGTTTAGAGCTATTCCAGTAAAACATCTATCCCCCCAGGACTCCAGGATTTGTTTAGGGCTATTCCACAGGACTCCAGGTTTTGTTTAGGGCTATTCCAGTAAAACATCTACCTCACCCAAGGACTCCAGGTTTTGTTTAGGGCTATTCCAGTAAAACATCTACCTCACCCCAAGGACTCCAGGTTTTGTTTAGGGCTATTCCAGTAAAACATCTACCTCACCCAAGGACTCCAGGTTTTGTTTAGGGCTATTCCAGTAAAACATCTACCTCACCCAAGGACTCCAGGTTTTGTTTAGGGCTATTCCAGTAAACATCTATCCCCCCAGGACTCCAGGTTTTGTTTAGGACTATTCCACAGGACTCCAGGTTTTGTTTAGGGCTATTCCAGTAAACATCTATCCCCCCAGGACTCCAGGTTTTGTTTAGGACTATTCCACAGGACTCCAGGTTTTGTTTAGGACTATTCCAGTAAAACATCTACCTCACCCAAGGACTCCAGGTTTTGTTTAGGGCTATTCCAGTAAAACATCTACCTCACCCAAGGACTCCAGGTTTTGTTTAGGGCTATTCCAGTAAAACATCTACCTCACCCAAGGACTCCAGGTTTTGTTTAGGGCTATTCCAGTAAACATCTATCCCCCCAGGACTCCAGGTTTTGTTTAGGACTATTCCACAGGACTCCAGGTTTTGTTTAGGGCTATTCCAGTAAAACATCTACCTCACCCAAGGACTCCAGGTTTTGTTTAGGGCTATTCCAGTAAAACATCTACCTCACCCAAGGACTCCAGGTTTTGTTTAGGGCTATTCCAGTAAAACATCTACCTCACCCAAGGACTCCAGGTTTTGTTTAGGGCTATTCCAGTAAACATCTATCCCCCCAGGACTCCAGGTTTTGTTTAGGACTATTCCACAGGACTCCAGGTTTTGTTTAGGGCTATTCCAGTAAACATCTATCCCCCCAGGACTCCAGGTTTTGTTTAGGACTATTCCACAGGACTCCAGGTTTTGTTTAGGGCTATTCCAGTAAAACATCTACCTCACCCAAGGACTCCAGGTTTTGTTTAGGGCTATTCCAGTAAAACATCTACCTCACCCAAGGACTCCAGGTTTTGTTTAGGGCTATTCCAGTAAACATCTATCACCCCAGGACTCCAGGTTTTGTTTAGGACTATTCCACAGGACTCCAGGTTTTGTTTAAGGCTATTCCAGTAAACATCTATCCCCCCAGGACTCCAGGTTTTGTTTAGGACTATTCCACAGGACTCCAGGTTTTGTTTAGGGCTATTCCAGTAAAACATCTATCCCCCCAGGACTCCAGGTTTTGTTTAGGACTATTCCACAGGACTCCAGGTTTTGTTTAGGGCTATTCCAGTAAAACATCTACCTCACCCAAGGACTCCAGGTTTTGTTTAGGGCTATTCCAGTAAAACATCTACCTCACCCAAGGACTCCAGGTTTTGTTTAGGGCTATTCCAGTAAAACATCTATCCCCCCAGGACTCCAGGTTTTGTTTAGGACTATTCCACAGGACTCCAGGTTGTGTTTAGGGCTATTCCAGTAAACATCTATCCCCCCAGGACTCCAGGTTTTGTTTAGGACTATTCCACAGGACTCCAGGTTTTGTTTAGGGCTATTCCAGTAAAACATCTATCCCCCCAGGACTCCAGGTTTTGTTTAGGACTATTCCACAGGACTCCAGGTTTTGTTTAGGGCTATTCCAGTAAAACATCTATCTCACCCCAGGACTCCAGGTTTTGTTTAGGGCTATTCCAGTAAAACATCTACCTCACCCAAGGACTCCAGGTTTTGTTTAGGGCTATTCCAGTAAAACATCTACCTCACCCAAGGACTCCAGGTTTTGTTTAGGGCTATTCCAGTAAAACATCTACCTCACCCAAGGACTCCAGGTTTTGTTTAGGGCTATTCCAGTAAACATCTATCCCCCCAGGACTCCAGGTTTTGTTTAGGACTATTCCAGTAACACATCCCCCTCACCCACGGTAGCCACGTTTTGTTTAGGGCTATTCCAGTAAAACATCTACCTCACCCAAGGACTCCAGGTTTTGTTTAGGGCTATTCCAGTAAAACATCTACCTCACCCAAGGACTCCAGGTTTTGTTTAGGGCTATTCCAGTAAAACATCTACCTCACCCAAGGACTCCAGGTTTTGTTTAGGGCTATTCCAGTAAACATCTATCCCCCCAGGACTCCAGGTTTTGTTTAGGACTATTCCACAGGACTCCAGGTTTTGTTTAGGGCTATTCCAGTAAACATCTATCCCCCCAGGACTCCAGGTTTTGTTTAGGACTATTCCACAGGACTCCAGGTTTTGTTTAGGGCTATTCCAGTAAAACATCTACCTCACCCAAGGACTCCAGGTTTTGTTTAGGGCTATTCCAGTAAAACATCTACCTCACCCAAGGACTCCAGGTTTTGTTTAGGGCTATTCC
Source organism: Ylistrum balloti (assembly GCF_031769215.1). Lineage (NCBI taxonomy): Eukaryota > Metazoa > Mollusca > Bivalvia > Pectinida > Pectinidae > Ylistrum > Ylistrum balloti. Next base: position 33,142 of record NW_026782757.1, on the reverse strand, counting down.
AGTAAACATCTATCCCCCCAGGACTCCAGGTTTTGTTTAGGACTATTCCACAGGACTCCAGGTTTTGTTTAAGGCTATTCCAGTAAACATCTATCCCCCCAGGACTCCAGGTTTTGTTTAGGACTATTCCACAGGACTCCAGGTTTTGTTTAGGGCTATTCCAGTAAAACATCTATCCCCCCAGGACTCCAGGTTTTGTTTAGGACTATTCCACAGGACTCCAGGTTTTGTTTAGGGCTATTCCAGTAAAACATCTACCTCACCCAAGGACTCCAGGTTTTGTTTAGGGCTATTCCAGTAAAACATCTATCCCCCCAGGACTCCAGGTTTTGTTTAGGACTATTCCACAGGACTCCAGGTTTTGTTTAGGGCTATTCCAGTAAACATCTATCCCCCCAGGACTCCAGGTTTTGTTTAGGACTATTCCACAGGACTCCAGGTTTTGTTTAGGGCTATTCCAGTAAAACATCTATCCCCCCAGGACTCCAGGTTTTGTTTAGGACTATTCCACAGGACTCCAGGTTTTGTTTAGGGCTATTCCAGTAAAACATCTATCTCACCCCAGGACTCCAGGTTTTGTTTAGGGCTATTCCAGTAAAACATCTACCTCACCCAAGGACTCCAGGTTTTGTTTAGGGCTATTCCAGTAAAACATCTACCTCACCCAAGGACTCCAGGTTTTGTTTAGGGCTATTCCAGTAAAACATCTACCTCACCCAAGGACTCCAGGTTTTGTTTAGGGCTATTCCAGTAAAACATCTACCTCACCCAAGGACTCCAGGTTTTGTTTAGGGCTATTCCAGTAAACATCTATCCCCCCAGGACTCCAGGTTTTGTTTAGGACTATTCCACAGGACTCCAGGTTTTGTTTAGGGCTATTCCAGTAAACATCTATCCCCCCAGGACTCCAGGTTTTGTTTAGGACTATTCCACAGGACTCCAGGTTTTGTTTAGGGCTATTCCAGTAAAACATCTATCCCCCCAGGACTCCAGGTTTTGTTTAGGACTATTCCACAGGACTCCAGGTTTTGTTTAGGGCTATTCCAGTAAAACATCTACCTCACCCAAGGACTCCAGGTTTTGTTTAGGGCTATTCCAGTAAAACATCTACCTCACCCAAGGACTCCAGGTTTTGTTTAGGGCTATTCCAGTAAAACATCTATCCCCCCAGGACTCCAGGTTTTGTTTAGGACTATTCCACAGGACTCCAGGTTTTGTTTAGGGCTATTCCAGTAAACATCTATCCCCCCAGGACTCCAGGTTTTGTTTAGGACTATTCCACAGGACTCCAGGTTTTGTTTAGGGCTATTCCAGTAAAACATCTATCCCCCCAGGACTCCAGGTTTTGTTTAGGACTATTCCACAGGACTCCAGGTTTTGTTTAGGGCTATTCCAGTAAAACATCTATCTCACCCCAGGACTCCAGGTTTTGTTTAGGGCTATTCCAGTAAAACATCTACCTCACCTCAGGACTCCAGGTTTTGTTTAGGGCTATTCCAGTAAAACATCTACCTCACCTCAGGACTCCAGGTTTTGTTTAGGGCTATTCCAGTAAAACATCTATCCCCCCAGGACTCCAGGTTTTGTTTAGGACTATTCCACAGGACTCCAGGTTTTGTTTAGGGCTATTCCAGTAAAACATCTATCTCACCCCAGGACTCCCAGTTTTGTTTAGGACTATTCCACAGGACTCAAGGTTTTGTTTAGGGCTATTCCAGTAAACATCTATCTTACCCCAAGACTCCAGGTTTTGTTTAGGGCTGTTCAAGCAAAAAATCTATCCCAACCAGAAATTTAATTGATAATTTACTTAGAATTAATAGGCCGGAAACCAAATCATAGATAGTAATCATTTATATTGTAGTCCTGGGGTCAAGTAAATGTTTTATTGTAATGGTCCTTGAGTGCCTGAGTGATAGAGCATCGGACACTGGTTCTTACCTCAAACTCATATCCCTTGTGTGTATTTCTCCATGTTCCACAAGCAATGAGGTCACAGACAGCAGTGTTACAGTAGTCCTCACTGAAAATACCTTACAGCAGGAAAGCTAAAAATGCCAAGGGAGATAACTTTGTAAAAGAAAGGTAGATAATGTGGGAAAAGGAAAAATTGGGATATCATGCATTGATATGATAATGAAGCTTATTTAGAAATAATTAAGTCATCTTAGAGTGTTGGAAGAAGTCCTACACATAAAACAAATTTTAACAATACATTTTGTAACTGTAAAACCCAAATTGGTTTAATGATATCAAGATTCTTTGTGATCGTACACTTAAATTGTAACTCATAAAAAAGTGCCTTCCTTGAAATTATATACTGCTGCTGTACTTTATTTCAACTTCATTGATGTCTGTACAAAATCTAATTTTCATTGCACACTTAAACCTACTTTGAATGCCTACTGGTATATATTTATAGATATGGTATCTATGAAGATGTCAGGTCCCAGTTAATGCAGTTCATAGTCCATGAACCTCAACCACCTGTCTATAAAGGCCATTGTTCTGCTACCTTTTGATCTTTACAGACTGGTTTCATGGTATATATATTTTCCTGTGTGATTTGAAATAAATCTTGTACAATTTTGACTTTACGTTGAAGGTTCAGGATGAGGGAATCATTGCTTTGGCCAATGGTTGTCCTGAGTTAAGGTTGGTGAATCTGCACAGTAGCAGCATAGGTGACGCAGGAGCATATCACCTTCAGAAAGTGAGTACACTAGCTTAAGGATGTATGTTACCTATAGATGTTACATGTAATATGTGTTAAATGTTATCTCCCTTTGTGATATGATACCTAACACATTATCACACATATCATCTATCTGTTATCACACATTACATCTATCTGTTATCACACATTACATCTATCTGTTATCACACATTACACCTATCTGTTATCTGTTATCACACATTACATCTATCTGTTATCTGTTATCACACATAACATCTGTTATCTGTTATCACACATTACATCTATCTGTTATCACACATTACATCTATCTGTTATCTGTTATTACACATTACATATACCTGTTATCAAACATTACACCGATCTGTTATCTGTTATCACACATTATACCTATCTGCTATCACACATTACATATACCTGTTTTCAAACATTACACCTATCTGTTATCTGTTTTATACATTACATCTATCTGTTATCTGTTATCACACATTACATCTATCTGTTATCACACATTACATATACCTGTTATCAAACATTACACCTATCTGTTATCTGTTATCACACATTACATCTGTCTGTTATCACACATAACATCTGTTATCTGTTATCACGCATTACATCTATCTGTTACCACACATTACATCTATCTGTTATCACACATTACATATACCTGTTATCACACATTACATCTATCTGTTATCACACATTACATCTATCTGTTATCACACATTACATATACCTGTTATCACACATTACACCTATCTGTTATCTGTTATCACACATTACATCTATCTGTTATCACACATTACATCTGTTATCTGTTATCACACATTACATCTGTCTGTTATCACACTTCTATCTGTTATTACACATTACATCTATCTGTTATCACACATTACATCTGTTATCTGTTATCACACATTACATCTATCTGTTATTACACATTACATCTATCTGTTATTACACATTACATCTATCTGTTATTACACATTACATCTATCTGTTATTACACATTACATCTATCTGTTATTACACATGACATCTGTTATCTGTTATCACACATAACATCTGTCTGTTATCACACATTACATCTGTTATCTGTTATCACACATAACATCTGTCTGTTATCACACTTCTATCTGTTATTACACATTACATCTATCTGTTATTACACATTACATCTATCTGTTATTACACATTACATCTATCTGTTATTACACATTACATCTATCACATCTATCTGTTATTACACATTACATCTATCTGTTATCACACATTACATCTATCTGTTATTACACATTACATCTATCTGTTATCTGTTATTACACATTACATCTATCTGTTATCACACATTACATCTGTCTGTTATCACACATTACATCTTAACATGTTAACCAGACTTTTTTTGATATTTTCCAGCTTAAGTTTCTACAGAACTTAATCGGACGGTTCTGTTTTGTTTTTCAGCTTAAGTTTTTACAGACTTTGGACTTGTCTGCTTCAAATGAGCTGAGCTTACAGACTGTGTGTGCAATTGCACGACATTGTACACAGCTGGAATGTCTGAATCTGTCTCTGAACCGTAACGTGGATGATGGCTGTGTAGAGATGGTTGCCATGCATTGTTCTCACCTGAGGAAACTGTACTGTGTGTCATGTAACATTACTGATACAGGTAAGGCCAAACCTTGTATGATCAACAGTCAACGGTAAGGCTAGACCAGTATAAAGTTATGTTGTCTTTGTGTCAGGTATGATAAACAGGGGCCATGATAGCTCATTTGGTCATTGCATTGGCCTACATAAACACCAAATCCATGGTGGTTTGTGTTTCGCAGAAAGCTGAGAAATGGACCTTTCTGTGCTGATGTTGTTGTGTCCTTGGGCAAGACTCTGTACCCTAATTGCTGTACATGGCATGTGACGGTCCTCCAGTATTTTGTTCAGTGAGGCAGTCACCAGCTGCTACAAGAAGATCCTGCCTTAGTATGACCCTTGTAACTGTTGATAAAGCCAGCAAACAGCTGTGATGAACAGACTTAAGGCTCCTATCATCAATGATGAGAATATGATGCAGTTGAAACCTCATTAACTCAAAATAGCTCGAGTCGAAATTCCGTTTGAGTCGAAACAATTTCCAAGTCCTGATTATTTTCCGTCTTTGTCTTTGTAGTTAGGATGACTCAACATTTGATACTGACGATAAATTACTTGTTTCATTATCCAGTTAAATTTTGGTTTCTTAATAAGTGTCACTGTCCTGTAGTAATGAAATCAATAACTAATATTTGTGCTTGTTTACTAAAGGACAGTAATCAAGTACTTTGTTAGATTTAGTGCTTGTACAATGCAGTGCTGAAAATATTTTTCATTAATAGAGCCTATATTGTGCATGATTTGTCTAGTGCTTGTACAATGTTTTCTGTAACAGGTAAAAACTTTCTACTGCCACGCTTTTGTTTATTCATTCATAGTAAACTCCTGTTAATATGAAATCTAGCTTCGTACATCATTTCTTGTAGGGTATCAATAAGCACATTTTAGGGTTTTTTATTGACATTGTGTAAAATATATGATATCTATGTGCTTTGACAGTTGAGGGAAGGGTGGAGGGAGGGGGGTGGAGTGGGGGGGATGTACACGTGTACAGGATGATGTAAGTACAAATGATGTTGATTGGTATTGTTATTACATGTTTTGCTTGGATGAATAAACAATAAAATTAGGAAGTAGAAATCTATTTGTTTTCTGTTAATTTACTACCATTTTAAATAACAGATTAAACTATGGTATTTGTATCATGGATTACCTTTAGCCTTAACCGTAACGACAATCAAGAAACTGATATTGTCAACCTTATTCAGACACTATCTTTAAGTCACAATTCGGATGAGTTGAAATATTTTCTACAGTCCCTTGAATTTTGAGATGACATGTTTCAATTGTATTTGTCTTTACTATATCTAAGTCAAAATTTATATTGAAGGTGTTTTACTTATGTGTTTTGTATGATCCCTTCTGTAAAACATTGTTTCTGCAGGACTAGAGTACCTTGGCAGATATGGTCAGAGATTAGAACACCTGGACCTAGGCTGGTGTCCCTCAGTCACTGACGCTGGTGTCCGCTTTGTCTCTGCAAACTGTCCAGCCTTACGATACATTGGTCTTATTCGGTGTGACCAGGTGACGTCTGATGGCATTGAAGATCTTGTAGACAAATATCCACATATTAACTATTCTACGTTTATTCTGGAGTCAAGAAAAATCATTGAAATGGCAAGGATGCAGGGCTTCCAGTTCCCCAGCAGTGATGAGAACGAAACTAAATTTCCTGTTTTAGTGCATAAATGATATGGGACAGTAGAGAACAGTAATGTGCAATTGTGTATATCTTCAGAAGAATTTCATGTATTCTTACTTATATAACTCAATATCTTCACAGAAAAAAATAAACAAAGGCTGTTCAAAATCATTTAATATTTTATGAAATTTATTACACAACATTCACTTAATCGTTATTTTGAATCAATGGGTTTACAATTTGTGTAGCCTTAAAGTTTCTATAGTGTATACATGTAAAAGTCAAACAAAATAAACGGTCAGTTAGGTGTGAACTTTCTATCTCCTTAATTCTAATGAACGGTAGACACAAGACATTTTTGTGATATGTTCAAGCATATAAAGCCCTGTCTAATCTGACAATATTGTCTGGGATGTCTGTCGAATTAGCCAGGTGATTTTCACATTAGCGATTTTCACATTAGCTAGGTGATTTTCACATTAGCGATTTTCACATTAGCTAGGTGATTTTCACATTAGCTGGGTGATTTTCACATTAGCTAGGCGATTTTCACATTAGCTAGGTGATTTTCACTAGCTAGGTGATTTTCACATTAGCTGGGTGATTTTCACATTAGCTGGGTGATTTTCACATTAGCTAGGTGATTTTCACATTAGCTTGGTGATTTTCACATTAGCTAGGTGATTTTTACATTAGCTAGGTGATTTTCACATTAGCTTGGTGATTTTCACATTAGCTGGGTGATTTTCACATTAGTGATTTTCACATTAGCTTGGTGATTTTCAGATTAGCTAGGTGATTTTCACATTAGCTAGGTGATTTTCACATTAGTGATTTTCACATTAGCTAGGTGATTTTCACATTGGCTGGGTGATTTTCACATTAGCTAGGTGATTTTCACATTAGCTAGGTGATTTTCACATTAGCTAGGTGATTTTCACATTAGTGATTTTCACATTAGCTAGGTGATTTTCACATTAGCTGGGTGATTTTCACATTAGCTAGGTGATTTTCACATTAGCTAGGTGATTTTCACATTAGCTAGGTGATTTTCAATATGATCACCTTAGTGATTTTCACATTAGCTAGGTGATTTTCACATTAGCTAGGTGATTTTTATTAGTGAATTTCTCATTAGGTGATTTTCACATTAGCTAGTTGATTTTCACATTAGCTAGTTGATTTTCACATGAGTGATTTTCACATTAGGTGATTTTCACATTAGCTAGTTGATTTTCACATTAGCTAGGTGATTTTCAATAGTGATTTTCACATTAGGTGATTTTCACATTAGCTAGGTGATTTTCACATTAGCTAGGTGATTTTCACATTCGCTTGGTGATTTTCACATTAGCTAGGTGATTTTCACATGAGTGATTTTCACATTAGGTGATTTTCACATTAGCTAGTTATTTTCACATTAGCTAGGTGATTTTCACATTAGCTAGTTATTTTCACATTAGCTAGGTTTTCACATTAGATTTTTTCACATTAGCTAGGTGATTTTCACATTAGCTAGGTGATTTTCACATTAGCTAGTGATTTTCACATTAGCACATAGCTAGTGGTGATTTTCACATTAGCTAGGTGATTTTCACATTAGCTGGGTGATTATCACAATAGCTAGGTGATTTTCACATTAGCTAGGTGATTTTCACATTAGCTGGGTGATTTTCACATTAGCTAGGTGATTTTCACATTAGCTGGGTGATTTTCACATTAGCTAGGTGATTTTCACATTAGCTAGGTGATTTTCACATTAGCTAGGTGATTTTCACATTAGCTAGGTGATTTTCACATTAGCTAGGTGATTTTCACATTAGCTAGGTGATTTTCACATTAGCTGGGTGATTTTCACATTAGATAGTTTATTATCAGATTAGATAGGTGATTTTCACATTAGCTGGGTGATTTTCACATTAGCTAGGTGATTTTCACATTAGCTAGGTGATTTTCACATTAGCTAGCTAGGTGATTTTCACATTAGTGATTTTCACATTAGCTGGGTGATTTTCACATTAGCTAGGTGATTTTCACATTTTTCACATTAGGTGATTTTCACAGGTGATTTTCACATTAGCTGGGTGATTTTCACATTAGCTAGGATTTTCACATTAGATTTTCACATTAGCACATTAGGTGATTTTCACATTAGCTAGGTGATTTTCACATTAGCTAGGTGATTTTCACATTAGCTGGGTGATTTTCACATTAGCTAGGTGATTTTCACATTAGCTGGGTGATTTTCACATTAGAGAATTTCACATTAGCTAGGTGATTTTCACATTAGTGATTTTCACATTAGCTAGGTGATTTTCACATTAACTAGGTGATTTTCATTAGTGATTTTCACATTAGGTGATTTTCACATTAGCTAGTTGATTTTCACATTAGCTAGGTGATTTTCATTAGTGATTTTCACATTAGGTGATTTTCACATTAGCTAGGTGATTTTCACATTAGCTAGGTGATTTTCACATTAGCTAGTTGATTTTCACATAGGTGATTTTCACATTAGCTAGGTGATTTTCACATTAGCTAGGTGATTTTCAAATTAGTGATTTTCACATTAGCTAGGTGATTTTCACATTAGCTAGGTGATTTTCAAATTAGTGATTTTCACATTAGCTAGGTGATTTTCACATTAGCTAGGTGGTTTTTATTAGTGAATTCCTCATTAGGTGATTTTCACATTAGCTAGTTGATTTTCACATTAGCTAGGTGATTTTCACATTAGCTAGGTGATTTTCACATTAGTGATTTTCACATTAGCTAGTTGATTTTCACATAGGTGATTTTCACATTAGCTAGGTGATTTTCACATTAGCTTGGTGATTTTCACATAGGTGATTTTCACATTAGCTAGGTGATTTTCACATTAGCTAGGTGATTTTCAAATTAGTGATTTTCACATTAGCTAGGTGATTTTCACATTAGCTAGGTGATTTTCAAATTAGTGATTTTCACATTAGCTAGGTGATTTTTATTAGTGAATTTCTCATTAGGTGATTTTCACATTAGCTAGTTGATTTTCACATTAGCTAGGTGATTTTCACATTAGCTAGGTGATTTTCACATTAGGTGATTTTCACATTAGCTAGTTATTTTCACATTAGCTAGGTGATTTTCACATTAGCTAGGTGATTTTCACATTAGCTAGTTATTTTCACATTAGCTAGTTGATTTTCACATTAGCTAGTTATTTTCACATTAGCTAGGTGATTTTCACATTAGTGATTTTCACATTAGCTAGGTGATTTTCACATTAGGTGATTTTCACATTAGCTAGATGATTTTAACATTAGCTAGGTGATTTTCACATTAGCTAGGTGATTTTCACATTAGCTAGATGATTTTCACATTAGCTAGATGATTTTAACATTAGCTAGGTGATTTTCACATTAGCTAGTTGATTTTCACATAGGTGATTTTCACATTAGCTAGGTGATTTTCACATTAGTGATTTTCACATTAGCTAGGTGATTTTCACATTAGGTGATTTTCACATTAGCTAGATGATTTTCACATTAGCTAGATGATTTTCACATTAGCTAGGTGATTTCCACTGTTTATTTCAAGTGATTTGAAATAACACTGGTACAGGCAGGCCAATCTTATCTTACTTGTACCTGGGGGTCAGAAAAGATTAATAAGGGGTCAAATAATGTCAAAAAATGTCAGAACGGTATTAGACAGGATGTCAAAATACTCAGGGGTCAGAATACTCAGGGGTCAGATTAAACAGGGTCAGAATACTCAGGGGTCAAATTAAATAGGGTCAGAATACTCAGGGGTCAAATTAAATAGGGTCAGAATACTCAGGGGTCAAAATATACAGAGGTCGGAATACTCAGGGATCAAAATATACAGAGGTCGGAATACTCAGGGATCAAAATATACAGAGGTCGGAATACTCAGGGATCAAAATATACAGAGGTCGGAATACTCAGTGATTCAACACAGAATCAGAATACTTAGGTCAGATAAGAAAGAATATTAGAATATGCAGAGGCCAGATTAGACAGGGTGTCAGAATATTATGGTGTCAAATTGAACACGTTTTATTGCATATCTAGTTGTATGTTCTCTTCATACCAATTCACAATATCTTATTCTTTAACACTTCATCACATTATTTGTATTCATGACCTGCAGTGTTCACAGATGCTAATTTCATTTCTGTAGCAGTATAAAATCTGAGGGATAAAAATGTGTCTGCCTTAATGCTCTCAATTCCATAATTGTCCAAGGGAACATCATAGAGGAAGACCAATCCCCATAGACTGCTTCAAGGATGAAGGTCAGTAAGTACACTGACCACCGTAGACATCCTAAAATTTCAAAGTTATGTTGAGGTCAGTAGGTAGTGTTTATAGGCAGGTTGTAAGTAAAGAAAGGCAGTCATTGTAGTGATACTTAAGCCAAAAAATCCACGGAGAAGCTGACAGGAATGCAGATTATCATTAAAGGCTGTTTGTTCTGGTAGACAGGTAGATTAACAGTAGACTTAAAGGTGGGTAACCATTGTAGATAGGTGGTCCTTGGGACATATAGTCTAAATATTGCCATTGTAGATAGGTGGTCCTTGGGACATATAGTCTAAATGTTGCCTTTGTAGATAGGTTGTCCTTGGGACATATAGTCTAAATATTGCCATTGTAGATAGGTGGTCCTTGGGACATATAGTCTAAATGTTGCCTTTGTAGATAGGTTGTCCTTGGGACATATTTTCTAAATATTGCCTTTGTAGATAGGTGGTCCTTGGGACAGGTAGTCTAAATATTGCCTTTGTAGATAGGTGGTCCTTGGGACAGGTAGTCTAAATATTGCCTTTGTAGATAGGTGGTCCTTGGGACATATAGTCTAAATATTGCCTTTGTAGATAGGTGGTCCTTGGGACAGGTAGTCTAAATATTGCCTTTGTAGATAGGTGGTCCTTGGGACATATAGTCTAAATATTGCCTTTGTAGATAGGTGGTCCTTGGGACAGGTAGTCTAAATATTGCCTTTGTAGATAGGTGGTCCTTGGGACAGGTAGTCAAATATTGCCTTTGTAGATAGGTGGTCCTTGGGACATATAGTCTAAAATATTGCCATTGTAGATAGGTGGTCCTTGGGACATATAGTCTAAATATTGCCATCATAGATAAATGGTCCTTGGGACATATAGTCTAAAATATTGCCATTGTAGATAGGTGGTCCTTGGGACATATAGTCTAAATGTTGCCTTTGTAGATAGGTGGTCCTTGGGACATATAGTCTAAATATTGCCTTTGTAGATAGGTGGTCCTTGGGACAGGTAGTCTAAATATTGCCTTTGTAGATAGGTGGTCCTTGGGACATATAGTCTAAATATTGCCTTTGTAGATAGGTGTTCCTTGGGACATATAGTCTAAATATTGCCTTTGTAGATAGGTGGTCCTTGGGACAGGTAGTGTAAAATATTGCCTTTGTTGATAGGTTGTCCTTGGGACAGGTAGTCTAAATATTGCCTTCGTAGATAGATGGTCCTTGGGACAGGTAGTCTAAATATTGCATTTGTAGATAGGTGGTCCTTGGGACAGGTAGTCTAAATATTGCCATTGTAGATAGGTGGTCCTTGGGACAGGTAGTCTAAATATTACCTTTGTAGATAGGTGGTCCTTGGGACATATAGTCTAAATATTGCCTTTGTAGATAGGTGGTCCTTGGGACAGGTAGTCTAAATATTGCCTTTGTAGATAGGTGGTCCTTGGGACATATAGTCTAAATATTACCTTTGTAGATAGGTGGTCCTTGGGACATATAGTCTAAATATTACCTTTGTAGATAGGTGGTCCTTGGGACAGGAAGTGTAAAATATTGCCTTTGTTGATAGGTGGTCCTTGGGACATATAGTCTAAATATTGCCTTTGTAGATAGGTGGTCCTTGGGACAGGTAGTCTAAATATTGCCTTTGTAGATAGGTGGTCCTTGGGACATATAGTCTAAATATTACCTTTGTAGATAGGTGGTCCTTGGGACATATAGTCTAAATATTACCTTTGTTGATAGGTGGTCCTTGGGACAGGTAGTGTAAAATATTGCCTTTGTTGATAGGTGGTCCTTGGGACAGGTAGTGTAAAATATTGCCTTTGTAGATAGGTGGTCCTTGGGACAGGTCCTGTGTAGTTCAGATGACCTTTGTAGGTCATTTAAGGTGGTCAATGGAGAAGGCAAATGTTCCTGGAGGGAGGCAGGTGGCCTTTAGACAGGTGATCCTCATGGAAGGGAGATGGTCTTTAGGCAAGTGATCCTTGAATGAAGACAGAAGGCCTTTTAGACAGGTGATCCTGGTGGAAGGCAGATGGTCCTGATGGAAGGCAGATGACCTTTAGACAGGTAATCCTGATGGAATGCAGATGACCTTTAGACAGGTGATCTTCATGGAAGGGAGATGGTCTTTAGACAGGTAATCCTTGAATGAAGACAGAAGGCCTTTTAGACAGGTGATCCTGGTGGAAGGCAGATGATCCTGATGGAAGGCAGATGACCTTTAGACAGGTGATACTGATGGAAGGAAGTTGGCTTTAAGACAGGTGATCCTGGTGGAAGGCAGACGGCCTTTCAGACATGTGATACTGATGGAAGGCAGATGGTCCTGATGGAAGGCAGATGACCTTTAGACAGGTAATCCTGATGGAAGGCAGATGACCTTTAGACAGGTGATCCTCATGGAAGGCAGATGACCTTTAGACAGGTGATCCTCATGGAAGGGAGATGGTCTTTAGACAGGTAATCCTTGAATGAAGACAGAAGGCCTTTTAGACAGGTGATCCTGGTGGAAGGCAGATGATCCTGATGGAAGGCAGATGACCTTTAGACAGGTGATACTGATGGAAGGAAGTTGGCTTTAAGACAGGTGATCCTGGTGGAAGGCAGATGATCCTGATGGAAGGCAGATGACCTTTAGACAGGTGATCCTGGTGGAAGGCAGATGATCCTGATGGAAGGCAGATGACCTTTAGAAAGGTGATCCTGATGGAAGGCAGATGACCTGTAGACAGGAGATCCTGGTGGAAGGCAGATGGTCCTGATGGAAGGCAGATGGCCTTTAGACAGGTAATCCTGATGGAAGGCAGATGACCTTTAGACAGGTGATCCTGGTAGAAGGCAGATGATCCTGATGGAAGGCAGATGACCTTTAGACAGGTGATCCTGATGGAAGGCAGATGACCTTTAGACAGGTGATCCTGGTGGAAGGCAGATGATCCTGATGGAAGGCAGATGACCTTTAGAAAGGTGATCCTGATGGAAGGCAGATGACCTTTAGACAGGTGATCCTGGTGGAAGGCAGATGATCCTGATGGAAGGCAGATGACCTTTAGACAGGTGATCCTGATGGAAGGCAGATGATATTGATGGAAGGCAGAGGCCTTTTAGACAGGTGATCCTGATGGAAGGCAGATGATATTGATGGAAGGCAGAGGCCTTTTAGACAGGTGATCCTGGAGGAAGACAGAAGGCCTTGTAGACAGGTGATCCTGATGGAAGACAGAAGGCCTTTTAGACAGGTGATCCTGATGGAAGGCAGATGGTCTTTTAGACAGGTGATCCTGGTGGAAGGCAGATGGTCCTGATGGAAGGCAGATGGCCTTTAGACAGGTAATCCTGATGGAAGGCAGATGACCTTTAGACAGGTGATCCTGGTGGAAGGCAGATGATCCTGATGGAAGGCAGATGACCTTTAGACAGGTGATCCTGATGGAAGGCAGATGATATTGATGGAAGGCAGAGGCCTTTTAGACAGGTGATCCTGGAGGAAGACAGAAGGCCTTGTAGACAGGTGATCCTGATGGAAGACTGAAGGCGTTTTAGACAGGTGATCCTAGAAGGAGATGGATGATGTTTATACTAGTTGGTCCTACAGGAAGATATCCTACACAGAATCCTCCTCTATCGCGTAGTTTCCATTGTAGTGCCATACAGGAAGTTTGTTAATGGAGTCGTTGTCATCGTCATCATTACTAACATCACCTCTTCCATCGATAATTATGCATACATTCTGTGGAGAAAACGAGAAAATCAGCTCTGTGCTCTTAAATAACCATATTTCTCATGATATATATCTTTGGAGTGTTTTTTCAAACCCAACATTTAATTTGATTATGAAAGAGCAGCTATATAGAGCGACTACTATAACTAGATCTGAAACTAGGCAATACAATTTTTTTATTAGAAAAATAATTTGAAGCAAAATAACAAAAAATCAGCAAACCGAAACCCCTTGCTATAAGAAATATTTCTCTTGATTTACACAGTATCATGATTGGTGTTACCTTTCTAATTTTCTCGATGTATTCACACAACCTTTGAAAGGAAGGTCGAGATTCCGGGTCCTTATGCCAGCAAAGCATCATAACATCATAGCTATAATATAATAGGTGTTTAGCATGAATATCAAAAGACAGATAACATTATTCAGATCTCATGAAAGTGATGCTACATGTTTGCCTCAGCAGTGAAACATCTTTCCCTTTTGCAATAAAGAAGTATTGTCTATAAGGTAAGTATTATGTAATAAATATATCCATGTAAAACCACAGAGTTTTACTGTATTTACTGAACTCACCAGTCTTTTCATTGCACTTGAATACTTGTGCAGTGAGATATAACATGACAGTTCTTATTACTGATTACACAAGTATTTATCATTTTTTAGAGTATGATGTTTTTGTATTTGAAGAACTAATATGGGGTGATAGTTTGACACCTCTACTTATATAGGATTCCAAAGATAAAAGACAAACGTACACGGCTGGTGGACATCGGGCTGGAGCTTCCATCCTCTGACCTTCGTTGACCTTCCCCATCATCTCGTCACACTTCATTGAAGGATAGGGGACACAGCCAAAGGAAAATATTTCCCATAGCAACACACCATAAGCCCTGAAAGGTAACAGTTACAGAAATAGAACAACGTGGATGGTTATATAAAACTTTGGTAATTGTCTCCCATAGCAACACATCATATACCATGGAATAAAGTAAATCCTTGGTAATTGTCTCCCATAGCAACACATCATATACCCTGGAATAATGTAAAACCTTGGTAATTGTCTCCCATAGCAACACATCATATACCCTGGAATAATGTAAAACCTTGGTAATTGTCTCCCATAGCAACACATCATATACCCTGGAATAATGTAAATCCTTGGTAATTGTCTCCCATAGCAACACATCATATACCCTGTAATGTAAATCCTTGGTAATTGTCTCCCATAGCAACACATCATATACCCTGGAATAATGTAAAACCTTGGTAATTAGCAACACATCATATACCCTGTAATGTAAAACCTCCCATAGCAACACATCATATACCCTGGAATAATGTAAATCCTTGGTAATTGTCTCCCATAGCAACACATCATATACCCTGGAATAATGTAAAACCTTGGTAATTGTCTCCCATAGCAACACATCATATACCCTGGAATGTTAATCCTTGGTAATTGTCTCCCATAGCAACACATCATATACCATGGAATAAAGTAAATCCTTGGTAATTGTCTCCCATAGCAACACATCATATACCCTGTAATGTAAAACCTTGGTAATTGTCTCCCATAGCAACACATCATATACCCTGGAATAATGTAAAACCTTGGTAATTGTCTCCCATAGCAACACATCATATACCCTGGAATGTAAATCCTTGGTAATTGTCTCCCATAGCAACACATCATATACCCTGTAATGTAAAACCTTGGTAATTGTCTCCCATAGCAACACATCATATACCCTGTAATGTAAAACCTTGGTAATTGTCTCCCATAGCAACACATCATATACCCTGTAATGTAAAACCTTGGTAATTGTCTCCCATAGCAACACATCATATACCCTGTAATGTAAAACCTTGGTAATTGTCTCCCATAGCAACACATCATATACCCTGTAATGTAAAACCTTGGTAATTGTCTCCCATAGCAACACATCATATACCCTGTAATGTAAAACCTTGGTAATTGTCTCCCATAGCAACACATCATATACCCTGTAATGTAAAACCTTGGTAATTGTCTCCCATAGCAACACATCATATACCCTGTAATGTAAAACCTTGGTAATTGTCTCCCATAGCAACACATCATATACCCTGGAATAATGTAAATCCTTGGTAATGTAAAACCTTGGTAATTGTCTCCCATAGCAACACATCATATACCCTGTAATGTAAAACCTTGGTAATTGTCTCCCATAGCAACACATCATATACCCTGGAATAATGTAAATCCTTGGTAATTGTCTCCCATAGCAACACATCATATACCCTGTAATGTAAAACCTTGGTAATTGTCTCCCATAGCAACACATCATATACCCTGGAATAATGTAAATCCTTGGTAATTGTCTCCCATAGCAACACATCATATACCCTGTAATGTAAAACCTTGGTAATTGTCTCCCATAGCAACACATCATATACCCTGTAATGTAAAACCTTGGTAATTGTCTCCCCTAGTAACAGACTTGGACTGTTGGTTCCTATTTTCAAAAATGGAGTAAATCAGAAAACCATGGAAATCCACACAAAATGCCGGCCATTTGATATCCTGTGTTACAATCCATATTTTTCTGCTTAAAATCATTAAAATGTGAGGCCCTGAAAATGCTGAGTGTTTACGGTATACTTACCATACGTCTGATTTCGTGGTAAAAACTCCCTCAAGGTAGGATTCTGGGGGCAGCCATCGGACAGGCAGCATAGATCGTCCACACTTCTTGTACAAGTCATTCCTATAACAACAATAGGTCATCAAAAGGCTGTGTTCTTCAGGTAACTGACAATGCCTAATAACACATATTATATCATATTTGTTTACCCTAAAAGATTGCCTCATACCGTGAAATTGTTTCACATAGCAAGCTGAAAGAGCTGAAAACCCCAAATGTAAAACTGTCATTTCAGCACAGACAGTCTAACATATTATATATATTGTATATTGTCAGAGTTTATGATTCTGGGTGTCATCAAACTATACACGTCAATTTAGCGTGTATTTCCAGAGTTTGTTGGGTCAGATATTGACCTGTCAACACCAAGGTGATTTTGTGGTGTTGTCTCCTTGTTTTAGTCCAATGTCACACTTAAAAACGTAAGGACGTCTGATACATGTTATCAATTGTAGTTGTTGTCAAGGTCATTGCCCAGACACAACCACGACAGCAAACACTAGTCCGCTTCAGGGTCTCGCGAAATACAAAGCACACACCTCAGACCTGAGGCGTTAACATCCAACATGTTTGAGCATTGTCCACAACAAGGAATGGTTTGCAGAAAATATTTAGAGAAGATGGAGTGTTGTGAGATGGTTCAGAAACCATACCCTAAAAACTCGAAAATAGATTTTAAAAGCCTAAAAATATTGTTATAATTTGTTACATAAATCAAGATGCAATTCCTATTAAAGAAAAACAGCCATATCTTAATTTTTGGTTATCTACATTGTCCTGTATAGAACCACAATCAATAAACCACACGGTATCGAACATTTGTCGTTTTTGTTGATTTCGAACGTAATCTGATTTTGTGTATTCTAAATCTGATGTGCCGTATTTAATATGATCTATAATTTCTAGTTTTACATTCAATATTTTTGATAAGTAACGCTAAAGTTTCTACAATCATATGGTATGTACTTACTGCATGATGTCCCTTGCTAGACCGAAATCTGCCATTTTCACCACTCTGTCCGGAGTCTTTGTAGTCAGGAGACAGTTACGAGACGCTATGTCTCTGTAATGTTGAATACAATGAGGTTTTATGTTCTACAAAGTCATACGAACTCAACGAGTAGAAGACTTCATATGAAAAAGTACATTCAGTTACATCGGTAAAAATCTAAATTTGCTGGAAGTAAACCTTTAAGTTCGCAACAATGTGTATTTTATGAATAATTTGAGCGAGATACAATTATAGCCAAATTTCTATAGAAAAAAACTTCCTGTTGATAAAAACCACTTTATTAAGTTGCTAACAATATAAAATTCCTGAGAAATATAACCTCTATAGTCACCTGCCTATAACGGCTTTTTTTCTCTGCTCTCTAGAGTGACCTTAATTGACAGGTTCCACCAATGTCAATGACCCCTGAACCCCACTCATATTATCCCCGTATATGTACATTAGATATCTCACCTGTGTATAAATTTGTTTCTTTCCAAATACCTGCATGCTTGACATATGTCATTTGCTAAGGAGAGGAGTTCATTTGTACTGAGTGTTGTGGCTTCATCCTGTAGAAAGAATGAAAACCGACGTAAAGTTCTATTTTAGGACACTACATTTATTGATTCAATTTACAAAATCCTACTTGCCTTTCCATCCACAAACCACGAACGATGTGTACATCTTGATCAAGTTATTGTAACACGCTTGAAATTTGATTTAACAAGAGATTGATTTGACAAGAGATTGAAATGGCTTGCATCCACCATCTGGTACTCAACGCTTCTCACTTCAACATTAATATTTAAAATTATTGAAAATTAATGTTTAGGTAGATAAGAAGATGATGTTTAACCGTTCTAACAAATGTAACCATAGAAACGGCTCACGACTTTGTTTTCGTAAACATTTATTTTTATCCCGAAAACCTGTCTTCAAAATACCAAGATATTCTGAGCCTTTTGGTTGGCAAGTAGAGACTTTGTTTAAAGGTTTTGATAAATTTGACCCCTGTGATTTTGAATATGTCACACGTTAAACACTTTTCGGACTTCATCCCAGAAACAATTTTACGGTTTAGGATGAGATGATACATGTACACAAATATCGGTATGAAAATTACATATACATAAAACAAAGTAATTCTTACATGAAGTTTACCAACAGTAAATAGATAATCACCCACTGTCCTTTGCTTAATTCTCCCTGGCACTCTGAATTAAGCTTCAGAATCTAGAAAACTGTTTACATGATTCTATAACAAATTGTTTTTAAATATGTATCTCCAACAGACTATGGTCGGGCGTGGGGGCGGGAATCCACCAGACTAATTCACACACTTGCCTTGTAGGGCGGGAATCCACCAGATATCCCCTTACTTACCAAGGTCGGGCGTGAATCCACCATAAATCCTTTATACTCACCGTGGTCAGGTGGAACTCAACAGAAATCCCTTTACTCACCATGGTTGTGCGTGAATCCACAGGAAATTCACACACTTACTGTGCTGGGGCGTGAATCCACCAGAACTATTCACACACTCACCGTGGTGGGGTGTGAATCCTCACCGTGGTGGGGCGTGAGAATTATTCACACACTCACCGTGGTGGGGCGTCACACACACACACTCACCGTGGTGGGGCGTGAATCCTCCAGAACTATTCACACACTCACCGTGGTGGGGCGTGAATCACACACTCACAGTGTGGTGGGGCGTGAATCCACCAGAACTATTCACACACTCACCGTGGTGGGGCGTGAATCCACCAGAACTATTCACACACTCACCGTGGTGGGGCGTGAATCACACACTCACCGTGGTGGGGCGTGAATCCTCCAGAACTATTCACACACTCACCGTGGTGGGGCGTGAATCCACCAGAATTATTCACACACTCACCGTGGTGGGGCGTGAATCCTCCAGAACTATTCACACACTCACCGTGGTGGGGCGTGAATCACACACTCACCGTGGTGGGGCGTGAATCCTCCAGAATTATTCACACACTCACCGTGGTGGGGCGTGAATCCTCCAGAATTATTCACACACTCACCGTGGTGGGGCGTGAATCACACACTCACCGTGGTGGGGCGTGAATCACACACTCACAGTGGTGGGGCGTGAATCCTCCAGAAATATTCACACACTCACCGTGGTGGGGCGTGAATCATCCAGATAATTATTCACACACTCACCGTGGTGGGGCGTGAATCCTCCAGAATTATTCACACACTCACCGTGGTGGGGCGTGAATCCTCCAGAATTATTCACACACTCACCGTGGTGGGGCGTGAATCCTCCAGAAAAATTCACACACACTCACCGTGGTGGGGCGTGAATCACACACTCACCGTGGTGGGGCGTGAATCCTCCAGAACTATTCACACACTCACCGTGGTGGGGCGTGAATCCTCCAGAATTATTCACACACTCACCGTGGTGGGGCGTGAATCACACACTCACCGTGGTGGGGCGTGAATCCTCCAGAACTATTCACACACTCACCGTGGTGGGGCAATCCTCCAGAATTATTCACACACTCACCGTGGTGGGGCGTGAATCACACACTCACCGTGGTGGGGCGTGAATCCTCCAGAACTATTCACACACTCACCGTGGTGGGGCGTGAATCACACACTCACAGTGGTGGGGCGTGAATCCTCCAGAATTATTCACACACTCACCGTGGTGGGGCGTGAATCACACACTCACCGTGGTGGGGCGTGAATCCTCCAGAACTATTCACACACTCACCGTGGTGGGGCGTGAATCACACACTCACAGTGGTGGGGCGTGAATCCTCCAGAACTATTCACACACTCACCGTGGTGGGGCGTGAATCCTCCAGAACTATTCACACACTCACCGTGGTGGGGCGTGAATCCTCCAGAATTATTCACACACTCACCGTGGTGGGGCGTGAATCACACACTCACCGTGGTGGGGCGTGAATCCTCCAGAATTATTCACACACTCACCGTGGTGGGGCGTGAATCCACCAGAACTATTCACACACTCACCGTGGTGGGGCGTGAATCCTCCAGAATTATTCACACACTCACCGTGGTGGGGCGTGAATCCTCCAGAATTATTCACACACTCACCGTGGTGGGGCGTGAATCACACACACTCACCGTGGTGGGGCGTGAATCCTCCAGAACTATTCACACACTCACCGTGGTGGGGCGTGAATCCTCCAGAACTATTCACACACTCACCGTGGTGGGGCGTGAATCCTCCAGAATTATTCACACACTCACCGTGGTGGGGCGTGAATCCTCCAGAACTATTCACACACTCACCGTGGTGGGGCGTGAATCCACCAGAATTATTCACACACTCACAGTGGTCACACTCACAGTGGTGGGGCGTGAATCCTCCAGAACTATTCACACACTCACCGTGGTGGGGCGTGAATCCTCCAGAACTATTCACACACTCACCGTGGTGGGGCGTGAATCCTCCAGAATTATTCACACACTCACCGTGGTGGGGCGTGAATCACACACTCACCGTGGTGGGGCGTGAATCCTCCAGAATTATTCACACACTCACCGTGGTGGGGCGTGAATCCACACTCCAACACACACTCACCGTGGTGGGGCACACACTCACACACACACACTCACCGTGGTGGGGCGTGAATCCTCCAGAATTATTCACACACTCACCGTGGTGGGGCGTGAATCCTCCAGAATTATTCACACACTCACCGTGGTGGGGCGTGAATCCTCCAGAACTATTCACACACTCACCGTGGTGGGGCGTGAATCCTCCAGAACTATTCACACACTCACCGTGGTGGGGCGTGAATCCTCCAGAACTATTCACACACTCACCGTGGTGGGGCGTGAATCCTCCAGAATTATTCACACACTCACCGTGGTGGGGCGTGAATCCTCCAGAACTATTCACACACTCACCGTGGTGGGGCGTGAATCCTCCAGAACTATTCACACACTCACCGTGGTGGGGCCTCCAGAATTCACACACTCACCGTATTCACACACTCACCGTGGTGGGGCGTGAATCCACCAGAGAATATTCACACACTCACCGTGGTGGGGCCCTATTTAAACAAACTGTGCCTCTCTATTAGACAATGAGTTTTTTTCTAATCACCCTTATTCAATCAAATGAACACAAAAGTAACAAAATATGTTTTTGGTGGGGATATTTAGGTTAGGATGGGGGTTTAAAAAAATGTGTGATTAAAGGTTAATTAGACAACATCAGAACAGCGGTACACGTATCAGCATAGCTAAGCTTACGGTTCAGCCGTGACGTAATAACGCATTGTCTTGATCACAACAATAATGAGATGAACCGCAGTTCACTTTACCATGCGGTGGGGTGGGGGTGGGGATGGGAGGTTCATTTCACAACAATAATGAAATGAACCACTGTTCACTTTACCACGAGGTGGGGGTGGGGGTGGGGGTTCATTTCACAACAATAATGAGATGAACCGCAGTTCACTTTACCATGGGGTGGGGGTGGGGGTGGGGGTGGGGGTTCATTTCACAACAATAATGAGATGAACCGCAGTTCACTTTACCACGAGGTGGGGGTGGGGGTGGGGGTGGGGGTGGGGGTGGGGGTTCATTTCACAACAATAATGAGATGAACCGCAGTTCACTTTACCATGGGGTGGGGGTGGGGGTGGGAGGTTCATTTCACAACAATAATGAGATGAACTGCAGTTCACTTTACCATGCGGTGGGGGTGGGGGTGGGGGTGGGGATGGGGATGGGAGGTTCATTTCACAACAATAATGAAATGAACCGCTGGAGGTGGGGGTGGGGGTGGGGGTTCATTTCACAACAATAATGAGATGAACCGCAGTTCACTTTACCATGGGGTGGGGGTGGGGGTGGGGGTGGGGGTTCATTTCACAACAATAATGAAATGAACCGCTGTTCGCTTTACCACGGGCTTCACTTAATACAGCAGATCCAGTGTATCCTAATTTATAGTAATTACAATATATATAAACAGAATGACAATGCAATACAACGGTAAGAAAACATTGGAATGATAACATACATGTACAAAGTTACCATGACATTATCTGCAGGATGTTTGTATTTATATGTGTAGATATATATGGACTATGGTACTTTCCTGCAATCTTTACATGGCACTGTTAATATATTCAAGGGCTTCTTTCCAATATGTGAAATTCCGACGACGGCTGATATTAAATACACAACACATGGTTTCAATAAATCAGGGCTGATGGAAATAATGGGAAAAAGTCATAGTTGTAACAGTGATCTCAATGACAAATATCCTGTCTCCGTTTGCAATATGAAATTGGACTTGTTCTTTAACTTTGTTTGTAAACAAGATGGTTCTGTTCTTGTTTACTTAATTTGAATGACTAATATTTACATGACAGGTGTCGTCTATGATACAGAAGACGCTTACTCTTCCGGAACACCTGGTCTTATTCTTGTACTTTTTCACGTGTCTCCATATAAATATTTCTTTCTTTTATATTGTGTCAATTTTTCTTCAGTTAGGATTAAGGTTCTGATGGCATGCCAATACTATTTTGTTATTCTAAAATGAAATACATACCTCATGGTAAGTGCCTCCACGAGAAAATCTAATTTCTCCCTCTCTGAGCAACCACTAGATAATCTCTGGAAAATACCAAATCCAACCTCTTAGACTGATGATATTTGATCGTTTACA
The DNA here is from genome assembly GCF_031769215.1 of Ylistrum balloti. NCBI lineage: Eukaryota > Metazoa > Mollusca > Bivalvia > Pectinida > Pectinidae > Ylistrum > Ylistrum balloti. Next base: position 9,750 of record NW_026782757.1, on the reverse strand, counting down.
AAATATCCGATAATATTCTTACCCTTGCGTTTTTCTTATGTGAATTTCACAATCGAAACAAAGTTAAAAAAAAATTTAATTGCCCAGAAGAGAGATTTGACTGATAAACAACTGTAAACAATAGTACAGCCAGTACTTCATGAAGAATGTCAATCACCGAGAACTTCACGTGATGTGGAAATAATGAAATACATAATTGGTAAGTTATATACAGGAACATGTTAAACTATTTATCTTAGTTGTCATTCTTTGTAGATGAAATCTCTGACTGCTTGATGAATAATGTTTCTATATTTTGATTGATCAAAACGCTAAACCAGAAGTTTCTAAATTATTTCTGAAATATATAGAGCATTACAGAGAAAAATAGGATAGCAATAAGTAGGACAGAGGTCAGTAGGACAGACATCAGTAGGACAGACATCAGTAGGACAGAGGTAAGTAGGACAGACATTAGTAGGACAGACATCAGTAGGACAGAGATCAGTAGGACAGAGGTAAGTAGGACAGACATCAGTAGGACAGAGGTAAGTAGGACAGACATCAGTAGGACAGAGGTAAGTAGAACAGACATCAGAAGGACAGAGGTAAGTAGGACAGACATCAGTAGGACAGAGGTAAGTAGGACAGACATCAGTAGGACAGAGATAAATAGGATAGAGGTCAGTAGGACAGACATTAGTAGGACAGAGATAAATAGGATAGAGGTAAGTAGGACAGAGATAAGAAGGATAGATATAAGTAGGACAGACATCAGTAGGACAGAGATAAATTGGATAGAGGTCAGTAGGACAGAGGTAAGTAGGGCAGACATCAGTAGGACAGAGGTAAGTAGGATAGAGGTAAGTAGGACAGACATCAGTAGGACAGACATCAGTAGGACAGAGATAAATAGGATAGAGGTCAGTAGGACAGAGGTAAGTAGGACAGACATCAGTAGGACAGAGGTAAGTAGGATTGAGGTAATTAGGACAGAGGTAAGTAGGGCAGACATCAGTAGGACAGAGGTAAGTTGGACAGAGATAAGTAGGACAGAGATAAATAGGATAGAGGTCAGTAGGACAGACATCAGTAGGACAGAGATAAATAGGATAGAGGTAAGTAGGACAGAGATAAGAAGGATAGATATAAGTAGGACAGACATTAGTAGGACAGAGATAAGTAGGACAGAGGTAAGTAGGACAGATATAAGTAGGACAGAGATAAGTAGGACAGAGATCAGTAGGGCAGACATCAGTAGGACAGAGGTAAGTAGGACAGTGATAAGTAGGACAGAAGTAAGTAGGACAGAGGTACGTAGGACAGATATAAGTAGGACAGAGATCAGTAAGACAGAGGTAAGAAGGACAGATATAAGTAAAAAAGAGGTAAGTAAGACAGAGATCAGTAGGACAGAGGTAAGTAGGACAGAGGTAATTAGGGCAGAGGTAAGTAGGGCAGACATCAGTAGGACAGAGATAAGTTAGATATAGGTAAGTAGGACAGAGGTAAGAAGGATAGATATAAGTAGGACAGAGGTCAGTAGGACTGAGGTAAGTAGGACAGAGGTAAGTAGGACAGAGATAAGTATGACAGAGATAAGTAGGACAGAGATCAGTAGGACAGAGGTAAGTACGACAGATATAAGTAGGACAGAGATCAGTAGGACAGAGGTAAGTAGGACAGATATAAGTAAAAAAAGAGGTAAGTAAGACAGAGGTAAGCAGGACATAGATAGTACCAACAATCTACCTTTACTGCCACATGTCTAAAAATAGCTCCTTTGATGAGCTGTCCTTGCAGTACCTCACCAAATGCTCCACTTCCAAGCACTCTGTAAAATATTCAAATCTATCTTATAGTTTACAGTACCTAGCTTGAATATCATTGGCAGTTCTTTCTATCTTTCTTTTTCATTAATTCATTCATTAATTTTCAATTTCTTTTGCTCTCGGGGTGAATTAAGAGTGGGAAAGGAATTTTTTCAAACATGATAATGATTCAGTGTAATGAAGATTCTGTTTGTAACAACAATACTCTCAATAATTTCTGTTACTCAAAAAAAAAGACAATATTTAATCACAAAAACATTTATGACATAGCTTTTGTTAAAAGAAAATCTTAATTATCAAATTTACTCAAATCAGACCGTTTGAAATTCGAACCATTTGTTATGTTTTAGCATGATTTCTGAAAGAGCCTCCATGCATAAACTAGTCTAGAGGATTAGAACTCTACTCTACCCTTTACCAAATCATGTTAGGATCTTATTGAGAAACATACTGCTTCTTTATCAGATATAAAGCTTAACGTGTTTGCTGCCCGTTTATTTGCCTGTTGGTTCCATTGGTGTATACCTTGTTCTCATTTGAGTACCTGACATTACTTATTTACATGGCTGGTTTTGTCAATGAAGCAGAAGATGCTTATCCTTCTCGAACACCTGATTAAAATAAAAGATGATGTATGTGTTTGTCTGAGAGTCATGGTCATTGTGAGGCAGGGTATCATCATGGCAACTGGTGGCGATAGTTTGACAGTGTTTCTGGGATTCGAAAATTGGTAAAATAACTGTACTGGTGACTGTGTACTATAATAACTGTACTGGTGACTCTGTACTATAATAACTGTACTGGTGACTACCACTCTGTACTATTATAACTGTAATGGTGACTCTGTACTATAATAACTGTACTGGTGACTACCACTCTGTACTATAATAACTGTACTGGTGACTCTGTACTATAATAACTGTACTGGTGAATCTGTACTGTAATAGCTGTACTGGTGACTCTGTACTATAATAACTGTACTGGTGACTATGTACTATAATAACTGTACTGGTGACTCTGTACTATAATAACTGTACTGGTGACTGTGTACTATAATAACTGTACTGGTGACTCTGTACTATAATAACTGTACTGGTGACTACCACTCTGTACTATAATAACTGTACTGGTGACTCTGTACTATAATAGCTGTACTGGTGACTCTGTACTATAATAACTGTACTGGTGACTCTGTACTATAATAACTGTACTGGTGACTCTGTACTATAATAACTGTACTGGTGACTACCACTCTGTACTATAATAACTGTACTGGTGACTACCACTCTGTACTATAATAACTGTACTGGTGATACTATAATAACTGTACTGGTGACTCTGTACTATAATAACTGTACTGGTGACTGTGTACTATAATAACTGTACTGGTGACTACCACTCTGTACTATAATAACTGTACTGGTGACTACCACTCTGTACTATAATAACTGTACTGGTGACTGTACTGGTGACTCTGTACTATAATAACTGTACTGGTGACTCTGTACTATAATAACTGTACTATAATAATAATAACTGTACTGGTGACTACCACTCTGTACTATAATAACTGTACTGGTGACTCTGTACTATAATAACTGTACTGGTGACTCTGTACTATAATAACTGTACTGGTGACTACCACTCTGTACTATAATAACTGTACTGGTGACTCCACTGTACTATAATAACTGTACTGTACTGTGACTACCACTCTGTACTATAATAACTGTACTGGTGACTGTGTACTATAATAACTGTACTGGTGACTGTGTACTATAATAACTGTACTGGTGACTACCACTCTGTACTATAATAACTGTACTGGTGACTGTGTACTATAATAACTGTACTGGTGACTCTGTACTATAATAACTGTACTGGTGACTGTGTACTATAATAACTGTACTGGTGACTACCACTCTGTACTATAATAACTGTACTGGTGACTCTGTACTATAATAACTGTACTGGTGACAACCACTCTGTACTATAATAACTGTACTGGTGACTACCACTCTGTACTATAATAACTGTACTGGTGACTACCACTCTGTACTATAATAACTGTACTGGTGACTGTGTACTATAATAACTGTACTGGTGACTACCACTCTGTACTATAATAACTGTACTGGTGACTACCACTCTGTACTGGTGACTACCACTCTGTACTATAATAACTGTACTGGTGACTGTGTGTACTATAATAACTGTACTGGTGACTGTCTGTACTATAATAACTGTACTGGTGACTACCACTCTGTACTATAATAACTGTACTGGTGACTACCACTCTGTACTATAATAACTGTACTGGTGACTACCACTCTGTACTATAATAACTGTACTGGTGACTAACACGACTAAAATAAATGTACTACTCTGTACTATAATAACTGTACTGGTGACTACCACTCTGTACTAAAATAACTGTACTGGTGACTCTGTACTATAATAACTGTACTGGTGACTACCACTGGTGACTACCACTGTACTATAATAACTGTACTATAATAACTGTACTGGTGACTCTGTACTATAATAACTGTACTGGTGACTCAGTACTATAATAACTGTACTGGAGACTACCACTCTGTACTATAATAACTGTACTGGTGACTACCACTCTGTACTATAATAACTGTACTGGTGACTACCACTCTGTACTATAATAACTGTACTGGTGACTACCACTCTGTACTATAATAACTGTACTGGTGACTACCACTGTACTATAATAACTGTACTGGTGACTCTGTACTATAATAACTGTACTACTAATAACTGTACTGGTGACTCTGTACTATAATAACTGTACTGGTGACTACCACTCTGTACTATAATAACTGTACTGGTGACTACCACTCTGTACTATAATAACTGTACTGTTGACTACCACTCTGTACTATAATAACTGTACTGGTGACTCTGTACTATAATAACTGTACTGGTGACAACCACTCTGTACTATAATAACTGTCTGTACTATAATAACTGTACTGGTGACTACCACTGTACTATAATAACTGTACTGGTGACTCTGTACTATAATAAATAACTGTACTGGTGACTCTGTACTATAATAACTGTACTGGTGACTACCACTCTGTACTATAATAACTGTACTGGTGACTCTGTACTATAATAACTGTACTGGTGACTCTGTACTATAATAACTGTACTGGTGACTACCACTCTGTACTATAATAACTGTACTGGTGACTACCACTCTGTACTATAATAACTGTACTGGTGACTGTACTATAATAACTGTACTGGTGACTACCACTCTGTACTATAATAACTGTACTGGTGACTACCACTCTGTACTATAATAACTGTACTGGTGACTACCACTCTGTACTATAATAACTGTACTGGTGACTACCACTCTGTACTATAATAACTGTACTGGTGACTACCACTCTGTACTATAATAACTGTACTGGTGACTACCACTCTGTACTATAATAACTGTACTGGACTGTACTATAATAACTGTACTGGTGACTCTGTACTATAATAACTGTACTGGTGACTCTGTACTATAATAACTGTACTGGTGACTCTGTACTATAATAACTGTACTGGTGACTACCACTCTGTACTATAATAATAACTGTACTGGTGACTACCACTCTGTACTATAATAACTGTACTGGTGACTCCTGTACTGGTGACTGTACTATAATAACTGTACTGGTGACTCTGTACTATAATAACTGTACTGGTGACTGTGTACTATAATAACTGTACTGGTGACTGTACTATAATAACTGTACTGGTGACTACCACTCTGTACTATAATAACTGTACTGGTGACTACCACTCTGTACTATAATAACTGTACTGGTGACTCTGTACTATAATAACTGTACTGGTGACTACCACTCTGTACTATAATAACTGTACTGGTGACTACCACTCTGTACTATAATAACTGTACTGGTGACTACCACTCTGTACTATAATAACTGTACTGGTGACTACCACTCTGTACTATAATAACTGTACTGGTGACTCCACTGTACTATAATAACTGTACTGGTGACTCTGTACTATAATAACTGTACTGGTGACTACCACTCTGTACTATAATAACTGTACTGGTGACTACCACTCTGTACTATAATAACTGTACTGGTGACTACCACTCTGTACTATAATAACTGTACTGGTGACTCTGTACTATAATAACTGTACTGGTGACTACCACTCTGTACTATAATAACTGTACTGGTGACTACCACTCTGTACTATAATAACTGTACTATAATAACTGTAGGTGACTACCACTCTGTACTATAATAACTGTACTGGTGACCCACTCTGTACTATAATAACTGTACTGGTGACTCTGTACTATAATAACTGTACTGGTGACTGTACTATAATAACTGTACTGGTGACTCTGTACTATAATAACTGTACTGGTGACTACCACTCTGTACTATAATAACTGTACTGGTGACTCTGTACTATAATAACTGTACTGGTGACTACCACTCTGTACTATAATAACTGTACTGGTGACTACCACTCTGTACTATAATAACTGTACTGGTGACTACCACTCTGTACTATAATAACTGTACTGGTGACTACCACTCTGTACTATAATAACTGTACTGGTGACTACCACTCTGTACTATAATAACTGTACTGGTGACTACCACTCTGTACTATAATAACTGTACTGGTGACTACCACTCTGTACTATAATAACTGTACTGGTGACTCTGTACTATAATAACTGTACTGGTGACTGTGTACTATAATAACTGTACTGGTGACTACCACTCTGTACTATAATAACTGTACTGGTGACTACCACTCTGTACTATAATAACTGTACTGGTGACTCTGTACTATAATAACTGTACTGGTGACTACCACTCTGTACTATAATAACTGTACTGGTGACTACCACTCTGTACTATAATAACTGTACTGGTGACTACCACTCTGTACTATAATAACTGTACTGGTGACTCTGTACTATAATAACTGTACTGGTGACTACCACTCTGTACTATAATAACTGTACTGGTGACTCTCTGTACTATAATAACTGTACTGGTGACTACCACTCTGTACTATAATAACTGTACTGGTGACTACCACTCTGTACTATAATAACTGTACTGGTGACTACCACTCTGTACTATAATAACTGTACTGGTGACTACCACTCTGTACTATAATAACTGTACTGGTGACTACCACTGTACTATAATAACTGTACTGGTGACTGTGTACTATAATAACTGTACTGGTGACTACCACTCTGTACTATAATAACTGTACTGGTGACTCTGTACTATAATAACTGTACTGGTGACTGTGTACTATAATAACTGTACTGGTGACTACCACTCTGGTGACTACCACTCTGTACTATAATAACTGTACTGGTGACTCTGTACTATAATAACTGTACTGGTGACTGTCTGTACTATAATAACTGTACTGGTGACTACCACTCTGTACTATAATAACTGTACTGGTGACTACCACTCTGTACTATAATAACTGTACTGGTGACTACTATAATAACTGTACTGGTGACTGTACTATAATAACTGTACTGGTGACTACCACTGTACTATAATAACTGTACTGGTGACTACCACTGTACTATAATAACTGTACTGGTGACTCTGTACTATAATAACTGTACTGGTGACTACCACTCTGTACTATAATAACTGTACTGGTGACTACCACTCTGTACTATAATAACTGTACTGGTGACTCTGTACTATAATAACTGTACTGGTGACTGTGTACTATAATAACTGTACTGGTGACTACCACTCTGTACTATAATAACTGTACTGGTGACTCTGTACTATAATAACTGTACTGGTGACTACCACTCTGTACTATAATAACTGTACTGGTGACTACCACTCTGTACTATAATAACTGTACTGGTGACTACCACTCTGTACTATAATAACTGTACTGGTGACTACCACTCTGTACTATAATAACTGTACTGGTGACTACCACTCTGTACTATAATAACTGTACTGGTGACTCTGTACTATAATAACTGTACTGGTGACTCTGTACTATAATAACTGTACTGGTGACTACCACTCTGTACTATAATAACTGTACTGGTGACTACCACTCTGTACTATAATAACTGTACTGGTGACTGTGTACTATAATAACTGTACTGGTGACTATAATAACTGTACTGGTGACTACCACTCTGTACTATAATAACTGTACTGGTGACTACCACTCTGTACTATAATAACTGTACTGGTGACTCTGTACTATAATAACTGTACTGGTGACTACCACTCTGTACTATAATAACTGTACTGGTGACTACTACTCTGTACTATAATAACTGTACTGGTGACTACCACTCTGTACTATAATAACTGTACTGGTGACTGTGTACTATAATAACTGTACTGGTGACTACCACTCTGTACTATAATAACTGTACTGGTGACTGTGTACTATAATAACTGTACTGGTGACTACCATAATAACTCTGTACTATAATAACTGTACTGGTGACTGGTGACTACCACTCTGTACTATAATAACTGTACTGGTGACTACCACTCTGTACTATAATAACTGTACTGGTGACTGTGTACTATAATAACTGTACTGGTGACTACCACTCTGTACTATAATAACTGTACTGGTGACTGTGTACTATAATAACTGTACTGGTGACTACCACTCTGTACTATAATAACTGTACTGGTGACTACCACTCTGTACTATAATAACTGTACTGGTGACTGTGTACTATAATAACTGTACTGGTGACTGTGTACTATAATAACTGTACTGGTGACTACCACTCTGTACTATAATAACTGTACTGGTGACTGTGTACTATAATAACTGTACTGGTGACTACCACTCTGTACTATAATAACTGTACTGGTGACTACCACTCTGTACTATAATAACTGTACTGTGACTACCACTCTGTACTATAATAACTGTACTGGTGACTACCACTCTGTACTATAATAACTGTACTGGTGACTACCACTCTGTACTATAATAACTGTACTGGTGACTACCACTCTGTAATATAATAACTGTACTGGTGACTACCACTCTGTACTATAATAACTGTACTGGTGACTCTGTACTATAATAACTGTACTGGTGACTCTGTACTATAATAACTGTACTGGTGACTACCACTCTGTACTATAATAACTGTACTGGTGACTGTGTACTATAATAACTGTACTGGTGACTGACTACCACTCTGTACTATAATAACTGTACTGGTGACTACCACTCTGTACTATAATAACTGTACTGGTGACTACCACTCTGTACTGGTGACTACCACTCTGTACTATAATAACTGTACTGGTGACTACCACTCTGTACTATAATAACTGTACTGGTGACTCTGTACTATAATAACTGTACTGGTGACTGTACTATAATAACTGTACTGGTGACTACCACTCTGTACTATAATAACTGTACTGGTGACTACCACTCTGTACTATAATAACCACTCTGTACTATAATAACTGTACTGGTGACTACCACTCTGTACTATAATAACTGTACTGGTGACTCTTTACTATAATAACTGTACTGGTGACTGTGTACTATAATAACTGTACTGGTGACTACCACTCTGTACTATAATAACTGTACTGGTGACTACCACTCTGTACTATAATAACTGTACTGGTGACTACCACTGTACTATAATAACTGTACTGGTGACTCTGTACTATAATAACTGTACTGGTGACTACCACTCTGTACTATAATAACTGTACTGGTGACTATGTACTGTACTATAATAACTGTACTGGTGACTACCACTCTGTACTATAATAACTGTACTGGTGACTCTGTACTATAATAACTGTACTGGTGACTCTGTACTATAATAACTGTACTGGTGACTCTGTACTAT